>NW_026872572.1:0-13198 GCF_032173495.1 Musca vetustissima
TTTGCCTCTATAAAACAATACTATTTAAAAAACCACGCCTTATTTGCCTCTATAAAACAATACTATTTAAAAAACCACGCCTTATTTGCCTCTATAAAACAATACTATTTAAAAAACCACGCCTTATTTGCCTCTATAAAACAATACTATTTAAAAAACCACGCCTTATTTGCCTCTATAAAACAATACTATTTAAAAAACCACGCCTTATTTGCCTCTATAAAACAATACTATTTAAAAAACCACGCCTTATTTGCCTCTATAAAACAATACTATTTAAAAAACCACGCCTTATTTGCCTCTATAAAACAATACTATTTACAAAACCACGCAAGCATACATATTACATTTTCGCATATTCCTTTTTCTGTTTTTTTTTATTTTTTTTATTTATTTAAGATTCATATATAATACTAAGCCTTCAGTGGCCAATTTAGTGTATCTTTTGACAATTTAAACCTGAGTTATATTATACAAATAAAAAAAAAACTATGTAACTATATTAATTTTAAAATTAAATTAAATTTTAACATAAGTTCAAAGTTCATGGCTCCCAAGCCAATAAAAAAGAAAACAAAATGGAAAAATAAGAAAGAAAACAGTCCAATGAGTGGTAGCACAATCCGACTGGTTAGTAATAACATAAAAAGTATATTAAATAAGCTATTCAATTAATTTTTGAAAATACTGCATCATTTTCAGACGAAACATACAAGTTTGACATTGAAGGAGAGCGGTCGTGTTTTAATTTGGCTCCGCTTTGATTAAAAAGTAAAAATATAAACACATAGATACAAAGTCAGTTTTTACACTAATAGCATTTATATAGTGTCAAAATAATAATAAACAATATCAAAACGCAACGCAAAACGTAAATAAAAAAGAATAACAATGCAAACCAGCAAATTTAACCAATCTCGCCGTATGTTCTCAACGCCAACAACAAAAACGACATACGTGGATGCTACTCCCATCTCATCGCATAACAAATCACCAAAAATAATCCAACTCATAGAAGCGAAATTCTTAAAACAAAACGAAATAATGATTGCCAATATTAAAGAAAGCGTCAAAACGAGTGTAGATGAGGCCTTAAGAGGAATTGAAGAAAAATATTAACAATCTCTCTTAGGGTCGAAGAACTAAGTGATAAAATGAAAATGATTGAAAACAAACAACAAGACATTCAAGTCATACACACTGAACTTCAAATGTTAAAACAAAAAATTTCACAACAAGAAAATCTAAAAGTTTCTTGTAACCTCCGCCTTTGTGGAATACCATCTCATCATAACGAAAATCTACCCAATATTTTACAAAATATATGCAACTCTCTAAATATTATGCCACCAAATATAAAATCAATTCAACGTTTAAAACAAAATAAAAATTTTACAACAACAACCGACGGCGTAATTTTAGTAAAGTTATTTTCTCCGCAAGAGAGAAATAACATACTCAAAGCTGCTAATATTTTTAAAAGGCAAAACAAAACCCAATTGCCTTTGCGCCTCGCTGGTTTTGACACCGATGTCTCTTTCTTCATTAATGTGGATCTCACTAACACCAACTACAAAATTCTCAAAGCTGCACCTAATATAAAAAAGAAAAAACTCATATCTGCTGCTTTCACATTACGCGGGCTCGTTTTTGTGAAACGCGATGATGCTGATACTCCCATCACCATTAGTTCCATAGATCAACTAAATACTCTCTTTCGCTTCTCTCAACAACCTGTGCCTGATCACTCGTGCAATGGAGAAGGTGTTAATTAAATGTCATTCTTATTGTTGCCAACTGTATTGGACACTTATTTGACCAAGATTAAAATAATAATAAAAACCAGAAGCGACACAAAATTTTATTCACCAAAATCTTTGGGTAACATATTCTCTTTTCCGAACAAACATTAAAAATCATTGGTTTTATAATTGATTTAAAAAAATTTTCCACACTTCTTCTAATTAGAATAAAATAGAAGTAGTGCGGCTTGCAAAGTTTGGAATACTCTTCAGTAATAGTCCACCATAGGTCTTGATATCGGTCTCCATACATGCACTATCATATTCCACTTCTTCATATTGCATATTATTCCATATGGGGGAAAAATTGACTGAAACCTGGACATAAACAATTTTTTTGAAATTACCACCAGATTAATATATACATAAAACTTACTTAATAAATAAAAGTAATTATTTCTTAAAATTTTACTTGAGAGTTTGCTTATCTGCACTTTGATCTAGTTTTGACACATATATTTTATTTTTGTTTTGATTAAGAATTCCTCTTTTGGTAAGCGATAAATGGACGGACAGATAAGTGTTGCTTATTCGCGTTTTTCCCATTTACAATAATTTGTACTGTACACAAACGCGCTGGAACTCCTGATGTACAAAATAACTAAAATTTGTATTGTTGTCTTCAAACGAAAATTATATAGATTTTTTTTCGAAATTCATATATGAAATGCAATTAAAATAGTGTATAAATGCTCTCAAAAAAATCCACCATTGAATAAATTTTTTTATCAAACCTATAGTAACATCTTCGATATTTATCGAAAACGCTTCATAAGGCATAGAAAAAAATCTTGACATTTCTTTTTTGGCTGTATTCCGTTTGCAAGTCACATAAGTTTCATTCCTCCGTAAATGATCAAAATTCTTTATTTTCTTGGATAAACTTTGGAAAAGAACACATCGACCAATCAAATAAGCAAATAAAAAATTTAAGAAAATCAAGTCAATCATATAATAAAAAAATTCAATTCCTATACCAAAATTTAAACAACATTGCCTTGCAAATAAATACCACTATATTAAGAGTGAATATTTGCAAACGTGGTTAACCTATAAGCATTGTCTGCTTTATGTAAATCCCGAAAATTTGTCTTTGACAATCTGACATTGCCAAGAACACTTTAAACTTGGAGTGTGGCAAACACAGACCACGAGGTTTTCGTACTCTACCCACAGGGTAGATGCGAAAATTGGAACCAAGCATCTACCACCTTGGAACCTTCTCGTTGGACGAATTCGTAAGAGCACCAAACGTCATCTATAGAAATACGAAATACTCTGCCTGATTTTCCGCATTACAATTTTATGGAACAATATAAATTGGACGTATTTATACATACAACAAAGGCACCCACTCCTTGCGATCCAGTTTTAAGCCAATAAGAAACTATTTACATCTTTGGATCAACTGGAGCATATGAAATCTGAGATCACTCTGAAAATGGAGTATTTAGAATCCGTATAGATGAAAAAAGTAGTGCATCAGGTGTTACCAGAACACGAAAAATAATTAAATCCTTAAAAAACCACGCCTTATTTGCCTCTATAAAACAATACTATTTAAAAAACGACGCCTTATTTGCCTCTATAAAACAATACTATTTAAAAAACCACGCCTTATTTGCCTCTATAAAACAATACTATTTAAAAAACCACGCCTTATTTGCCTCTATAAAACAATACTATTTAAAAAACCACGCCTTATTTGCCTCTATAAAACAATACTATTTAAAAAACCACGCCTTATTTGCCTCTATAAAACAATACTATTTAAAAAACCACGCCTTATTTGCCTCTATAAAACAATACTATTTAAAAAACCACGCCTTATTTGCCTCTATAAAACAATACTATTTAAAAAACCACGCCTTATTTAAAAAACCAAGCCTTATTTCCTCTATAAAACAATACTATTTAAAAAACCACGCCTTATTTGCCTCTATAAAACAATACTATTTAAAAAACCACGCCTTATTTGCCTCTATAAAACAATACTATTTAAAAAACCACGCCTTATTTGCCTCTATAAAACAATACTATTTAAAAAACCACGCCTTATTTGCCTCTATAAAACAATACTATTTAAAAAACCACGCCTTATTTGCCTCTATAAAACAATACTATTTAAAAAACCACGCCTTATTTGCCTCTATAAAACAATACTATTTAAAAAACCACGCCTTATTTGCCTCTATAAAACAATACTATTTAAAAAACCACGCCTTATTTGCCTCTATAAAACAATACTATTTAAAAAACCACGCCTTATTTGCCTCTATAAAACAATACTATTTAAAAAACCACGCCTTATTTGCCTCTATAAAACAATACTATTTAAAAAACCACGCCTTATTTGCCTCTATAAAACAATACTATTTAAAAAACCACGCCTTATTTGCCTCTATAAAACAATACTATTTAAAAAACCACGCCTTATTTGCCTCTATAAAACAATACTATTTAAAAAACCACGCCTTATTTGCCTCTATAAAACAATACTATTTAAAAAACCACGCCTTATTTGCCTCTATAAAACAATACTATTTAAAAAACCACGCCTTATTTGCCTCTATAAAACAATACTATTTAAAAAACCACGCCTTATTTGCCTCTATAAAACAATACTATTTAAAAAACCACGCCTTATTTGCCTCTATAAAACAATACTATTTAAAAAACCACGCCTTATTTGCCTCTATAAAACAATACTATTTAAAAAACCACGCCTTATTTGCCTCTATAAAACAATACTATTTAAAAAACCACGCCTTATTTGCCTCTATAAAACAATACTATTTAAAAAACCACGCCTTATTTGCCTCTATAAAACAATACTATTTAAAAAACCACGCCTTATTTGCCTCTATAAAACAATACTATTTAAAAAACCACGCCTTATTTGTCTCTATAAAACAATACTATTTAAAAAACCACGCCTTATTTGCCTCTATAAAACAATACTATTTAAAAAACCACGCCTTATTTGCCTCTATAAAACAATACTATTTAAAAAACCACGCCTTATTTGCCTCTATAAAACAATACTATTTAAAAAACCACGCCTTATTTGCCTCTATAAAACAATACTATTTAAAAAACCACGCCTTATTTGCCTCTATAAAACAATACTATTTAAAAAACCACGCCTTATTTGCCTCTATAAAACAATACTATTTAAAAAACCACGCCTTATTTGCCTCTATAAAACAATACTATTTAAAAAACCACGCCTTATTTGCCTCTATAAAACAATACTATTTAAAAAACCACGCCTTATTTGCCTCTATAAAACAATACTATTTAAAAAACCACGCCTTATTTGCCTCTATAAAACAATACTATTTAAAAAACCACGCCTTATTTGCCTCTATAAAACAATACTATTTAAAAAACCACGCCTTTTTTGCCTCTATAAAACAATACTATTTAAAAAACCACGCCTTATTTGCCTCTATAAAACAATACTATTTAAAAAACCACGCCTTATTTGCCTCTATAAAACAATACTATTTAAAAAACCACGCCTTATTTGCCTCTATAAAACAATACTATTTAAAAAACCACGCCTTATTTGCCTCTATAAAACAATACTATTTAAAAAACCACGCCTTATTTGCCTCTATAAAACAATACTATTTAAAAAACCAGCCTTATTTGCCTCTATAAAACAATTTATTGCTCACGAGTACGCATTGGCCGTACTGGCTCTATTGGGAGAACCTCGATGCCAACCACCCAAGTCCCTATAGTGGGGACTTAACATTTGGTCCAATCGAACCGGATTTTCCAGCTGACATCAGAATAAAATACAGTCCACAGCCTTAATATTTATATTAATCGTTGGTACGTATAGTGCAGTGAGCAAAAAATAATAATAACAAAGTGTTGTGTTTGTCTGTGTGGCCGTCATTACAACGCGTCGCGGATTCCCTCTATTTGTTGACAATCGGTCAAAGTCCAATCGCTGATAGTCACACGGGAACGTTAGAACCAAAACAAAAAGTAATAATTCTCCTTTATATTTGGTTACATTTACATGTATTTCTCTAAATTCGTAGAGAAAATATCGTTCACATTCGATAATTTGTTCTTATAAAATTAGTCAAAGAACTCCTTTTCTATTGCCTTACATATCGATCATATTGCTTTGAATATTTTCGTTTACAAAAATATACAATAATATATTCATATATACGTGTGACATACGTACGTTTACAGCCTATTCGTGGCTATTTATTTGTTGATTTACACACGTTCGTATTGTTACATATTCCAGCATCGTCGCTTTGTTGTTCTGGCTAGATGGTCAGCCAGTCACTTGCATGCGAATAGATATACACACGCATGTAAGCATACATATTACATTTTCGCATATTCCTTTTTCTGTTTTTTTTTATTTTTTTTATTTATTTAAGATTCATATATAATACTAAGCCTTCAGTGGCCAATTTAGTGTATCTTTTGACAATTTAAACCTGAGTTATATTATACAAATAAAAAAAAAAACTATGTAACTATATTAATTTTAAAATTAAATTAAATTTTAACATAAGTTCAAAGTTCATGGCTCCCAAGCCAATAAAAAAGAAAACAAAATGGAAAAATAAGAAAGAAAACAGTCCAATGAGTGGTAGCACAATCCGACTGGTTAGTAATAACATAAAAAGTATATTAAATAAGCTATTCAATTAATTTTTGAAAATACTGCATCATTTTCAGACGAAACATACAAGTTTGACATTGAAGGAGAGCGGTCGTGTTTTAATTTGGCTCCGCTTTGATTAAAAAGTAAAAATATAAACACATAGATACAAAGTCAGTTTTTACACTAATAGCATTTATATAGTGTCAAAATAATAATAAACAATATCAAAACGCAACGCAAAACGTAAATAAAAAAGAATAACAATGCAAACCAGCAAATTTAACCAATCTCGCCGTATGTTCTCAACGCCAACAACAAAAACGACATACGTGGATGCTACTCCCATCTCATCGCATAACAAATCACCAAAAATAATCCAACTCATAGAAGCGAAATTCTTAAAACAAAACGAAATAATGATTGCCAATATTAAAGAAAGCGTCAAAACGAGTGTAGATGAGGCCTTAAGAGGAATTGAAGAAAAATATTAACAATCTCTCTTAGGGTCGAAGAACTAAGTGATAAAATGAAAATGATTGAAAACAAACAACAAGACATTCAAGTCATACACACTGAACTTCAAATGTTAAAACAAAAAATTTCACAACAAGAAAATCTAAAAGTTTCTTGTAACCTCCGCCTTTGTGGAATACCATCTCATCATAACGAAAATCTACCCAATATTTTACAAAATATATGCAACTCTCTAAATATTATGCCACCAAATATAAAATCAATTCAACGTTTAAAACAAAATAAAAATTTTACAACAACAACCGACGGCGTAATTTTAGTAAAGTTATTTTCTCCGCAAGAGAGAAATAACATACTCAAAGCTGCTAATATTTTTAAAAGGCAAAACAAAACCCAATTGCCTTTGCGCCTCGCTGGTTTTGACACCGATGTCTCTTTCTTCATTAATGTGGATCTCACTAACACCAACTACAAAATTCTCAAAGCTGCACCTAATATAAAAAAGAAAAAACTCATATCTGCTGCTTTCACATTACGCGGGCTCGTTTTTGTGAAACGCGATGATGCTGATACTCCCATCACCATTAGTTCCATAGATCAACTAAATACTCTCTTTCGCTTCTCTCAACAACCTGTGCCTGATCACTCGTGCAATGGAGAAGGTGTTAATTAAATGTCATTCTTATTGTTGCCAACTGTATTGGACACTTATTTGACCAAGATTAAAATAATAATAAAAACCAGAAGCGACACAAAATTTTATTCACCAAAATCTTTGGGTAACATATTCTCTTTTCCGAACAAACATTAAAAATCATTGGTTTTATAATTGATTTAAAAAAATTTTCCACACTTCTTCTAATTAGAATAAAATAGAAGTAGTGCGGCTTGCAAAGTTTGGAATACTCTTCAGTAATAGTCCACCATAGGTCTTGATATCGGTCTCCATACATGCACTATCATATTCCACTTCTTCATATTGCATATTATTCCATATGGGGGAAAAATTGACTGAAACCTGGACATAAACAATTTTTTTGAAATTACCACCAGATTAATATATACATAAAACTTACTTAATAAATAAAAGTAATTATTTCTTAAAATTTTACTTGAGAGTTTGCTTATCTGCACTTTGATCTAGTTTTGACACATATATTTTATTTTTGTTTTGATTAAGAATTCCTCTTTTGGTAAGCGATAAATGGACGGACAGATAAGTGTTGCTTATTCGCGTTTTTCCCATTTACAATAATTTGTACTGTACACAAACGCGCTGGAACTCCTGATGTACAAAATAACTAAAATTTGTATTGTTGTCTTCAAACGAAAATTATATAGATTTTTTTTCGAAATTCATATATGAAATGCAATTAAAATAGTGTATAAATGCTCTCAAAAAAATCCACCATTGAATAAATTTTTTTATCAAACCTATAGTAACATCTTCGATATTTATCGAAAACGCTTCATAAGGCATAGAAAAAAATCTTGACATTTCTTTTTTGGCTGTATTCCGTTTGCAAGTCACATAAGTTTCATTCCTCCGTAAATGATCAAAATTCTTTATTTTCTTGGATAAACTTTGGAAAAGAACACATCGACCAATCAAATAAGCAAATAAAAAATTTAAGAAAATCAAGTCAATCATATAATAAAAAAATTCAATTCCTATACCAAAATTTAAACAACATTGCCTTGCAAATAAATACCACTATATTAAGAGTGAATATTTGCAAACGTGGTTAACCTATAAGCATTGTCTGCTTTATGTAAATCCCGAAAATTTGTCTTTGACAATCTGACATTGCCAAGAACACTTTAAACTTGGAGTGTGGCAAACACAGACCACGAGGTTTTCGTACTCTACCCACAGGGTAGATGCGAAAATTGGAACCAAGCATCTACCACCTTGGAACCTTCTCGTTGGACGAATTCGTAAGAGCACCAAACGTCATCTATAGAAATACGAAATACTCTGCCTGATTTTCCGCATTACAATTTTATGGAACAATATAAATTGGACGTATTTATACATACAACAAAGGCACCCACTCCTTGCGATCCAGTTTTAAGCCAATAAGAAACTATTTACATCTTTGGATCAACTGGAGCATATGAAATCTGAGATCACTCTGAAAATGGAGTATTTAGAATCCGTATAGATGAAAAAAGTAGTGCATCAGGTGTTACCAGAACACGAAAAATAATTAAATCCATCAAACGTAAATGCCTACCATTGGCGAAGAGTAAAATAGAGCAGAAATTCATCCCTGTACTCCACCATATCCATATTGCCATCTTGCAATTATCCCCCAAAATCTACTAAAAACTCAACAATTGTTTATGCTGCCAAAAGAAAATCACCCACCAATAGATATTATCAACATCTTCCAACTAATGGTATTTTAAGAGAAGATAAACATCCATATTCAAAAATTTTTCTAATTTAACCAAAAATATACCAACACATAATAAGTATGTAAGTAAATATCAGTTTAAGTGCGTTATATATACAATGAATTCGTAGTAATTCAAGGTAATATGATTTCTTTTATAATAAGTATATAAAAATCGAAAAAAAGGATAATGTATGTATAGCGCACCAAAATTGAATATTTCTTATAACAACGGAATGTACCAATATTCAACACTGACGGTAAAACCAATGCAAGAATTTTTGTTACAACTATTAATTTGTCTATCCAGCACCATCGAGTTCGAGGAGGCCTTCATCGATCGAGGAGTGTGCGGGTAAGTGTTTTGTTTTATTTTGTTATACTTATTTCATTCATAAATTCTTGCATTTACCCATTCATAAGTACAAAGACAAAAATATCACAGTTCAAACTGTTATACATTCATTCATAACCAGTTTGAGTGATTTTTGCTTTGCATTGCTGGTCTCTCAGTTATCTTAGTTTCTTTATTTTGTTTTTGTTTTATGATCACTTTGTACTTATGAATAACATATCATTGATGAAAGTCAATCAATGAACATTAACCCATTAAGGTCACATTGAAATGTTCGTATACACCCAAAATCGTATATTTAATTCATTATATTTAACACAGGAATTTTGATAAATTGAAACCAATCTTTTTAAATGCTATTAAATTTATAACTAAAAAACCTAATTTAAACAAAAATTGAATAATGCATTTTTAAGGTAAAATTCCTTAAATTAAAATAATATTGATTACATAAATTTGGTTGTTCTTCTGAATTTTATAATGTTCAAAATCCTTTATAATTATAATGATCTGATTATTAACCCATGTGTTTAAGTTAGACATTAGTTTTTGTTAAAAATAAAGGTCAACCTATTGTGACCTATTATCGTTAAAATCTGCCCACTCCGTAATATTACATCCTTGTGATAATTACATTGCAGATTTTAACGATAATATTTCGTTAAGTTTATGACATTTCCCACCTCTCATCATCTTATACACACTCTCTTTGTGGGATCGTTGAACGCTAGAGGCTTTTTCCTAAGTATACGCAAATCGTGCGAATTTTAAGGTAAAATTGTTACCATTTAATTTTTATTTAATAAATATTTAGGTATTTGGCTTATTGTCGAATACCAATTAACAAACCAAAAAAAACTATTGTGTTTTTACTCATTGGTTTCTTTGTTTTATTTTTATTTACATTGACGTAAACATTTGGTCACTTCGAGCCGCGATATTGTGTCGGTGTTGTTGGAGCCTTTGCTTATTGATTTGTTTGCTCTTCTTTACACAGCAAAACAAATCAACATTACAGTCCATCCATCTATCCATCCATCTCTTCATTTTTCACTTTTCATCTCATCAAAAAACAGGTACGTAAAGTGTTTTAAGTGAGATAATAAAAAATAACAAAATATAATTACAAAAGTGAAAAAGAATATAACAACAAATAGTGTTTTGATCTCCCTGTGGCCGTCTTACAACGCGTCGCGTACCCCGCTCACATATCCATCGCCGTGTACGTTTACCACAGACAAACGAAAAAAGAAAAAAAAATCATAAAAGTGAAAAAAAAACCAAATAAATTCAAAAGGGATTAAGTGCTTTTATTACAAAAAGTTATATTAATTTGAATTTATTTTCATTAAAAGTGCACAATTTAAAAATATAAATAATTACAAAAAATAATTCCCTTAATTTAATTAATTTTGGTTTCAAAAAATATAATTATTAATTTAATATTTATTGTGCCAATTCTAAATTTGATTTTCTTTTATTTGTTTTGCAAAAAATCCCTTTTAGTTTGTTTGGTTATTATCCAGTGACAACCAACAGCATTTACATTCTTTTATACATATATTCGCTGACCAACACAATAAATATACATACATACGCTCATACCGTTGAGTCTGTTGGTCGGTCGGTCAGTCGCTTGCGTGCTTGTTGGTTGATACACACACACACTGTATGCCTACATATTAATTGTGTTGCGTATTTCTTTTTTTCGTTTGTTCGTATACCCTGTAGGAACCTTTTGTTACCTACCCTGTAGGAAAAAATTTCCTTAGTACACGAGCATATACTAATATAATATATTGAAATATTTTATAATAAATATTAGTGAGCGTGGTTCGGGTATATTATTTAAATATTTTTGGAAATTAATTAAGCGCGTATACCCTACACTCGGTCAATTAGATTTTTTAATCAATAAAATATTTTTTGACCGTTTTGTATTAAAAAAGATTATTTTAATTAATTTTTTTTGAGAATTTTAAAATTGATTTAATTTGTTATTGTGATTTTTTGGTCACAATCTCCCTACAATCGGTAGTGTGAACCTAATAGAGGTGAATTAAATCATAAAATCTCAGTATTTTCGGTCGAAAATAATATATTTTTTAAAAAATAATTTGGATTTTCGCATTTTATGCTAAAAAATTGCGCGTTTTTTTTTTATTATTTAAATATATACACGGATATAATTCTGAATTTAATACAAATATTTTGAATTTATTTATATTTTTTTTTGGATTTTTATTTGGCTTTTTTATATAAAATTATTTAATTTTTATTACTTTTTCGATATCTTTTGAACATTTTTAAAGATAAATTCCAGATTTTTCGAAAGCTTTTGGGGTTTAGATAGTAATTGAGAATTCTAAGCCGCTTTCTAGAAAAATTATTTGCTTATTTTTGATTTTCTGGTATTTTCTGACTCTATTGTGAGTTATAAATTTGGAAAAAAGGATCAATTTGAATTCCAATCTACTTGGGGAATTTTGAAATTAACCTACTTCGTAATACTTTTTGCTGCTGTTTCTTTTTGGAACTATTTAGAGTGATTTTTGTGGTTTGTTTGAAATTTTATAATAGTTCAATATGCCAATCACTCCTCTAGATCTATTCATTAGAGCCACAGATGCTGTGGTTAAGTTCGAGGCTCATTATAATGTCCTAGATGCTGATGAATTAGATAAATATGACTTAGAGGTTCGTAGTGAAAAAAGAAGATATTGATTCGGTTGATAGTAAGTATGAAGTTTCTTATCAGACTTACTTAAGGTGTTTGTCCGTTATTAAAAGAAAGTTGGGGCAGATTAAAGCGAATCGGGGCACACCATTAAACTCCTCTATTGATAGCTCGGTTGTGTCTTTAGTGCAGCATTCAGTAGCTGGTCAGCTAGATTCTAGAGTGAATTTAAGCTCATCTACTCAGGCTTCTCCTGGAGTAGGTATTCCGGCTGATACATCGGCAAGCGCTACTAGGAGTTTTGTTTTAGATCAAATTCCAAATGAAAGCGTTCATAATCTTGCGCTTCCGCCATGTGATACTGACGTTTTTGAAGGTGATTTTCATTCATGGCCCACTTTTCGTGATTTGTTTACAGCCGTTTATATTAATAATTCCCGGCTTAGTGATATCGAACGATTGTGTCATTTGGTTCGAAAGACTAGTGGAGAAGCTCGTGAAATAGTTTCCAAATTTCCATTATCTAATCGTAGTTTTGTTCTCGCGTGGAAATCTTTAAAGGAAACTTATGATAATCCTCGTGTTATTGTACACAGTCAGTTGAAATTGCTTTTTTCTTTGCCCGTCCTTGATAGTGAAACTTGTTCTAGTTTGAAATCGCTACAACGTGGCATAAATGGATGTCTGTCGGCAATGTCTACTTATGACATTTCTACTGATAATTGGGATCCTATAATAGTATTTTTGTGTTTACAACGCCTTCCTAAAATCACACAAACATTATGGGAACAGAGTGTGAAAGATAAATCTTCGTTGTCGTTGTGGAAAGATTTAGATGCGTTTTTG
>NW_026872573.1:0-13248 GCF_032173495.1 Musca vetustissima
CAGAATATATACACCCTATGCCGAAAAACAAACTTTCGCCTAACGGACTTTCTTTCTGGAGACCCACATCAATTGAAAGGTCTCAAAATGTACTGTCAGAATATACACACCATATTCCGAAAAACAAACCTTCGCCTAACGGATTTTCTCGATTTTCATTGCAAGTCTCAGTGACAGTGGGGACTCTGGGTAGAAAACGCCATATTGCGCAAAAACTAAAATGGATGCAGTATGGAGACCCACATCAATTGAAAGGTCTCGAAATGTACTTTCAGAATATATACACCTTATACCGAAGAAAAAACTTTGCTAAACGGATTTTCTCGATTTTCCAGTGACAATGGGGAGTCTGTGTAGAAAACGCCATGTTGTGGAAAAAAGTGGGGACTCTGTGTAGACAACGCCATATTGCGCAAAAACGCAGTATTGATACGCAGATCAATTGAAAGGTCTCGAAATGTACTTTCAGAATATATACACCCTATGCCGAAAAACAAACTTTCGCCTAACGGACTTTCTCGATTTTCCTAGAAAACGCCATATTGCGCAAAAACTAAAATGGATGCAGTATTGATACCCACATCAATTGAAAGGTCTCGAAATGTACTTTCAGAATATACACACCATATGCCGGAAAACAAACCTTCGCCTAACGGATTTTCTCGATTTTCATTGCAAGTCTCAGTGACAGTGGGGACTCTGTGTAGAAAACGCCATATAGCGCAAAAACTAAAATGGATGCAGTATGGAGACCCACATCAATTGAAAGGTCTCGAAACGTACTTTCAGAATATATACACCTTATACCGAAGAAAAAACTTTGCTAAACGGATTTTCTCGATTTTCCAGTGACAATGGGGAGTCTGTGTAGAAAACGCCATGTTGTGGAAAAAAGTGGGGACTCTGTGTAGAAAACGCCATATTGCGCAAAAACTAAAATGGATGCAGTATTGATACGCACATCAATTGAAAGGTCTCGAAATGTACTTTCAGAATATATACACCCTATGCCGAAAAACAAACTTTCGCCTAACGGACTTTC
Organism: Musca vetustissima; assembly: GCF_032173495.1. Taxonomy (NCBI): domain Eukaryota; kingdom Metazoa; phylum Arthropoda; class Insecta; order Diptera; family Muscidae; genus Musca; species Musca vetustissima. The sequence continues at coordinate 1,043 of NW_026872573.1, forward strand.
TCGATTTTCCTTGCAAGTCTCAGTGACAGTGGGGACTCTGTGTAGAAAACGCCATATTGCGCAAAAACTAAAATGGATGCAGTATTGATACCCACATCAATTGAAAGGTCTCGAAATGTACTTTCAGAATATATACACCCTATGCCGAAAAACAAACTTTCGCCTAACGGACTTTCTCGATTTTCCTTGCAAGTCTCAGTGACAGTGGGGACTCTGTGTAGAAAACGCCATATTGCGCAAAAACTAAAATGGATGCAGTATTGATACCCACATCAATTGAAAGGTCTCGAAATGTACTTTCAGAATATACACACCATATGCCGGAAAACAAACCTTCGCCTAACGGATTTTCTCGATTTTGGTTGCAAGCCTAAGTGACAGTGGGGACTCTGGGTAGAAAACGCCATATTGCGCAAAAACTAAAATGGATGCAGTATTGATACCCACATCAATTGAAAGGTCTCGAAATGTACTTTCAGAATATACACACCATATGCCGGAAAACAAACCTTCGCCTAATGGATTTTCTCGATTTTGTTTGCAAGTCTCAGTGACAGTGGGGACTCTGGGTAGAAAACGCCATATTGCGCAAAAACTAAAATGGATGCAGTATGGAGACCCACATCAATTGAAAGGTCTCGAAATGTACTTTCAGAATATACACACCTTATACCGAAGAAAAAACTTTGCTAAACGGATTTTCTCGATTTTCCAGTGACAATGGGGAGTCTGTGTAGAAAACGCCATGTTGTGGAAAAAAGTGGGGACTCTGTGTAGAAAACGCCATATTGCGCAAAAACTAAAATGGATGCAGTATTGATACGCACATCAATTGAAAGGTCTCGAAATGTACTTTCAGAATATATACACCCTATGCCGAAAAACAAACTTTGCCTAACGGACTTTCTCGATTTTCCTTGCAAGTCTCAGTGACAGTGGGGACTCTGTGTAGAAAACGCCATATTGCGCAAAAACTAAAATGGATGCAGTATTGATACCCACATCAATTGAAAGGTCTCGAAATGTACTTTCAGAATATACACACCATATACCGAAGAAAAAACTTTGCTAAACGGATTTTCTCGATTTTCCTTGCAAGTCTCAGTGACAGTGGGGACTCTGTGTAGAAAACGCCATATTGCGCAAAAACTAAAATGGATGCAGTATTGATACCCACATCAATTGAAAGGTCTCGAAATGTACTTTCAGAATATATACACCATATGCCGGAAAACAAACCTTCGCCTAACGGATTTTCTCGATTTTGTTTGCAAGTCTCAGTGACAGTGGGGACTCTGGGTAGAAAACGCCATATTGCGCAAAAACTAAAATGGATGCAGTATGGAGACCCACATCAATTGAAAGGTCTCGAAATGTACTTTCAGAATATACACACCTTATACCGAAGAAAAAACTTTGCTAAACGGATTTTCTCGATTTTCCAGTGACAATGGGGAGTCTGAGTAGAAAACGCCATGTTGTGGAAAAAAGTGGGGACTCTGTGTAGAAAACGCCATATTGCGCAAAAACTAAAATGGATGCAGTATTGATACGCACATCAATTGAAAGGTCTCGAAATGTACTTTCAGAATATATACACCCTATGCCGAAAAACAAACTTTGCCTAACGGACTTTCTCGATTTTCCTTGCAAGTCTCAGTGACAGTGGGGACTCTGTGTAGAAAACGCCATATTGCGCAAAAACTAAAATGGATGCAGTATTGATACGCACATCAATTGAAAGGTCTCGAAATGTACTTTCAGAATATACACACCATATGCCGGAAAACAAACCTTCGCCTAACGGATTTTCTCGATTTTCATTGCAAGTCTCAGTGACAGTGGGGACTCTGTGTAGAAAACGCCATATAGCGCAAAAACTAAAATGGATGCAGTATGGAGACCCACATCAATTGAAAGGTCTCGAAATGTACTTTCAGAATATATACACCTTATACCGAAAAAAAACTTTGCTAAACGGATTTTCTCGATTTTCCAGTGACAATGGGGAGTCTGTGTAGAAAACGCCATGTTGTGGAAAAAAGTGGGGACTCTGTGTAGAAAACGCCATATTGCGCAAAAACTAAAATGGATGCAGTATTGATACGCACATCAATTGAAAGGTCTCGAAATGTACTTTCAGAATATATACACCCTATGCCGAAAAACAAACTTTCGCCTAACGGATTTTCTCGATTTTGGTTGCAAGTCTCAGTGACAGTGGGGACTCTGTGTAGAAAACGCCATATTGCGCAAAAACTAAAATGGATGCAGTATTGATACCCACATCAATTGAAAGGTCTCGAAATGTACTTTCAGAATATACACACCATATGCCGGAAAACAAACCTTCGCCTAACGGATTTTCTCGATTTTGTTTGCAAGTCTCAGTGACAGTGGGGACTCTGGGTAGAAAACGCCATATTGCGCAAAAACTAAAATGGATGCAGTATGGAGACCCACATCAATTGAAAGGTCTCGAAATGTACTTTCAGAATATACACACCTTATACCGAAGAAAAAACTTTGCTAAACGGATTTTCTCGATTTTCCAGTGACAATGGGGAGTCTGTGTAGAAAACGCCATGTTGTGGAAAAAAGTGGGGACTCTGTGTAGAAAACGCCATATTGCGCAAAAACTAAAATGGATGCAGTATTGATACGCACATCAATTGAAAGGTCTCGAAATGTACTTTCAGAATATATACACCCTATGCCGAAAAACAAACTTTGCCTAACGGACTTTCTCGATTTTGGTTGCAAGTCTCAGTGACAGTGGGGACTCTGGGTAGAAAACGCCATATTGCGCAAAAACTAAAATGGATGCAGTATTGAGACCCACATCAATTGAAAGGTCTCGAAATGTACTTTCAGAATATACACACCTTATACCGAAGAAAAAACTTTGCTAAACGGATTTTCTCGATTTTCCAGTGACAATGGGGAGTCTGTGTAGAAAGCCATGTTGTGGAAAAAAGTGGGGACTCTGTGTAGAAAACGCCATATTGCGCAAAAACTAAAATGGATGCAGTATTGATACCCACATCAATTGAAAGGTCTCGAAATGTACTTTCAGAATATACGCACCATATGCCGGAAAACAAACCTTCGCCTAATGGATTTTCTCGATTTTGTTTGCAAGTCTCAGTGACAGTGGGGACTCTGGGTAGAAAACGCCATATTGCGCAAAAACTAAAATGGATGCAGTATGGAGACCCACATCAATTGAAAGGTCTCGAAATGTACTTTCAGAATATACACACCTTATACCGAAGAAAAAACTTTGCTAAACGGATTTTCTCGATTTTCCAGTGACAATGGGGAGTCTGTGTAGAAAACGCCATGTTGTGGAAAAAAGTGGGGACTCTGTGTAGAAAACGCCATATTGCGCAAAAACTAAAATGGATGCAGTATTGATACGCACATCAATTGAAAGGTCTCGAAATGTACTTTCAGAATATATACACCCTATGCCGAAAAACAAACTTTGCCTAACGGACTTTCTCGATTTTCCTTGCAAGTCTCAGTGACAGTGGGGACTCTGTGTAGAAAACGCCATATTGCGCAAAAACTAAAATGGATGCAGTATTGATACCCACATCAATTGAAAGGTCTCGAAATGTACTTTCAGAATATATACACCATATGTGAAAACAAACTTTCGAAAACGGATTTTCTCGATTTTGTTGCAAGTCTCAGTGAAAGTGGGGACTCTGTGTAGAAAACGCCATATTGCGCAAAAACTAAAATGGATGCAGTATTGATACCCACATCAATTGAAAGGTCTCGAAATGTACTTTCAGAATATATACACCTTATGCCGGAAAACAAACCTTCGCCTAACGGATTTTCTCGATTTTCCTTGCAAGTCTCAGTGACAGTGGCGATTCTGTGTAGAAAACGCCATATTGCGCAAAAACTAAAATGGATGCAGTATGGAGACCCACATCAATTGAAAGGTCTCGAAATGTACTTTCAGAATATATACACCATATTCCGGAAAAAAAAACTTCGCCTAACGGATTTTCTCGATTTTGGTTGCAAGTCTCAGTGACAGTGGGGACTCTGTGTAGAAAACGCCATATTGCGCAAAAACTAAAATGGATGCAGTATGGAGACCCACATCAATTGAAAGGTCTCAAAATGTACTGTCAGAATATACACACCATATTCCGAAAAACAAACCTTCGCCTAACGGATTTTCTCGATTTTCATTGCAAGTCTCAGTGACAGTGGGGACTCTGGGTAGAAAACGCCATATTGCGCAAAAACTAAAATGGATGCAGTATGGAGACCCACATCAATTGAAAGGTCTCGAAATGTACTTTCAGAATATATACACCTTATACCGAAGAAAAAACTTTGCTAAACGGATTTTCTCGATTTTCCAGTGACAATGGGGAGTCTGTGTAGAAAACGCCATGTTGTGGAAAAAAGTGGGGACTCTGTGTAGAAAACGCCATATTGCGCAAAAACTAAAATGGATGCAGTATTGATACGCACATCAATTGAAAGGTCTCGAAATGTACTTTCAGAATATACACACCATATGCCGAAAACAAACCTTCGCCTAACGGATTTTCTCGATTTTGGTTGCAAGTCTCAGTGACAGTGGGGACTCTGGGTAGAAAACGCCATATTGCGCAAAAACTAAAATGGATGCAGTATGGAGACCCACATCAATTGAAAGGACACGAAAAGAACTTTCAGAATATATACACCATATACCGAAGAAAAAAGTTTGATAAACGGATTTTCTCGATTTTCCATTGACAATGGGGAGTCTGTGTAGAAAACGACATGTTGTGGAAAAAAGTGGGGACTCTGTGTAGAAAACGCCATATTGCGCAAAAACTAAAATGGATGCAGTATTGATACCCACATCAATTGAAAGGTCTCGGAATGTACTTTCAGAATATATACACCTTATACCGAAAAACAAACTTTCGCCTAACGGACTTTCTCGATTTTCCTTGCAAGTCTCAGTGACAGTGGCGATTCTGTGTAGAAAACGCCATATAGCGCAAAAACTAAAATGGATGCAGTATGGAGACCCACATCAATTGAAAGGTCTCGAAATGTACTTTCAGAATATACACACCATATGCCGGAAAACAAACCTTCGCCTAACGGATTTTCTCGATTTTGGTTGCAAGTCTCAGTGACAGTGGGGACTCTGGGTAGAAAACGCCATATTGCGCAAAAACTAAAATGGATGCAGTATGGAGACCCACATCAATTGAAAGGTCTCGAAATGTACTTTCAGAATATACACACCTTATACCGAAGAAAAAACTTTGCTAAACGGATTTTCTCGATTTTCCAGTGACAATGGGGAGTCTGTGTAGAAAACGCCATGTTGTGGAAAAAAGTGGGGACTCTGTGTAGAAAACGCCATATTGCGCAAAAACTAAAATGGATGCAGTATTGATACGCACATCAATTGAAAGGTCTCGAAATGTACTTTCAGAATATATACACCCTATGCCGAAAAACAAACTTTGCCTAACGGACTTTCTCGATTTTCCTTGCAAGTCTCAGTGACAGTGGGGACTCTGTGTAGAAAACGCCATATTGCGCAAAAACTAAAATGGATGCAGTATTGATACCCACATCAATTGAAAGGTCTCGAAATGTACTTTCAGAATATATACACCATATGCCGGAAAACAAACCTTCGCCTAACGGATTTTCTCGATTTTGGTTGCAAGTCTCAGTGACAGTGGGGACTCTGGGTAGAAAACGCCATATTGCGCAAAAACTAAAATGGATGCAGTATGGAGACCCACATCAATTGAAAGGTCTCGAAATGTACTTTCAGAATATATACACCTTATACCGAAGAAAAAACTTTGCTAAACGGATTTTCTCGATTTTCCAGTGACAATGGGGAGTCTGTGTAGAAAACGCCATGTTGTGGAAAAAAGTGGGGACTCTGTGTAGAAAACGCCATATTGCGCAAAAAAACGCCATATTGCGCAAAAACTAAAATGGATGCAGTATGGAGACCCACATCAATTGAAAGGTCTCGAAATGTACTTTCAGAATATATACACCCTATGCCGAAAAACAAACTTTCGCCTAACGGATTTTCTCGATTTTCCTTGCAAGTCTCAGTGACAGTGGGGACTCTGGGTAGAAAACGCCATATTGCGCAAAAACTAAAATGGATGCAGTATGGAGACCCACATCAATTGAAAGGTCTCGAAACGTACTTTCAGAATATATACACCTTATACCGAATAAAAAACTTTGCTAAACGGATTTTCTCGATTTTCCAGTGACAATGGGGAGTCTGTGTAGAAAACGCCATGTTGTGGAAAAAAGTGGGGACTCTGTGTAGAAAACGCCATATTGCGCAAAAACTAAAATGGATGCAGTATGGAGACCCACATCAGTTGAAAGGTCTCGGAATGTACTTTCAGAATATATACACCTTATACCGAAAAAACAAACTTTCGCCTAACGGACTTTCTCGATTTTCCTTGCAAGTCTCAGTGACAGTGGCGATTCTGTGTAGAAAACGCCATATAGCGCAAAAACTAAAATGGATGCAGTATGGAGACCCACATCAATTGAAAGGTCTCGAAATGTACTTTCAGAATATACACACCATATGCCGGAAAACAAACCTTCGCCTAACGGATTTTCTCGATTTTGGTTGCAAGTCTCAGTGACAGTGGGGACTCTGGGTAGAAAACGCCATATTGCGCAAAAACTAAAATGGATGCAGTATGGAGACCCACATCAATTGAAAGGTCTCGAAATGTACTTTCAGAATATACACACCTTATACCGAAGAAAAAACTTTGCTAAACGGATTTTCTCGATTTTCCAGTGACAATGGGGAGTCTGTGTAGAAAACGCCATGTTGTGGAAAAAAGTGGGGACTCTGTGTAGAAAACGCCATATTGCGCAAAAACTAAAATGGATGCAGTATTGATACGCACATCAATTGAAAGGTCTCGAAATGTACTTTCAGAATATATACACCCTATGCCGAAAAACAAACTTTGCCTAACGGATTTTCTCGATTTTCCTTGCAAGTCTCAGTGACAGTGGGGACTCTGTGTAGAAAACGCCATATTGCGCAAAAACTAAAATGGATGCAGTATTGATACCCACATCAATTGAAAGGTCTCGAAATGTACTTTCAGAATATATACACCATATGCCGAAAAACAAACTTTGCCTAACGGATTTTCTCGATTTTGGTTGCAAGTCTCAGTGACAGTGGGGACTTTGTGTAGAAAACGCCATATTGCGCAAAAACTAAAATGGATGCAGTATTGATACGCACATCAATTGAAAGGTCTCGAAATGTACTTTCAGAATATATACACCTTATACCGAAAAACAAACCTTCGCCTAACGGATTTTCTCGATTTTGGTTGCAAGTCTCAGTGACAGTGGGGACTCTGTGTAGAAAACGCCATATTGCGCAAAAACTAAAATGGATGCAGTATTGATACCCACATCAATTGAAAGGTCTCGAAATGTACTTTCAGAATATATACACCTTATACCGAAAAACACTTCGCCTAACGGATTTTCTCGATTTTCCTTGCAAGTCTCAGTGACAGTGGGGACTCTGTGTAGAAAACGCCATATTGCGCAAAAACTAAAATGGATGCAGTATTGATACCCACATCAATTGAAAGGTCTCGGAATGTACTTTCAGAATATATACACCTTATACCAAAAAACAAACCTTCGCCTAACGGATTTTCTCGATTTTCAATTGCAAGTCTCAGTGACAGTGGGGACTCTGTGTAGAAAACGCCATATTGCGCAAAAACTAAAATGGATGCAGTATTGAGACCCACATCAATTGAAAGGTCTTGAAATGTACTTTCAGAATATATACACCTTATACCGAGGAAAAAACTTTGCTAAACGGATTTTCTCGATTTTCCAGTGACAATGGGGAGTCTGTGTAGAAAACGCCATGTTGTGGAAAAAAGTGGGGACTCTGTGTAGAAAACGCCATATTGCGCAAAAACTAAAATGGATGCAGTATGGAGACCCACATCAATTGAAAGGTCTCGAAATGTACTTTCAGAATATATACACCCTATGCCGAAAAACAAACTTTCGCCTAACGGATTTTCTCGATTTTCCTTGCAAGTCTCAGTGACAGTGGGGACTCTGTGTAGAAAACGCCATATTGCGCAAAAACTAAAATGGATGCAGTATGGAGACCCACATCAATTGAAAGGTCTCAAAATGTACTGTCAGAATATACACACCATATTCCGAAAAACAAACCTTCGCCTAACGGATTTTCTCGATTTTCATTGCAAGTCTCAGTGACAGTGGGGACTCCGTGTAGAAAACGCCATATTGCGCAAAAACTAAAATGGATGCAGTATGGAGACCCACATCAATTGAAAGGTCTCGAAATGTACTTTCAGAATATATACACCTTATACCGAAAAAAAACTTTGCTAAACGGATTTTCTCGATTTTCCAGTGACAATGGGGAGTCTGTGTAGAAAACGCCATGTTGTGGAAAAAAGTGGGGACTCTGTGTAGAAAACGCCATATTGCGCAAAAACTAAAATGGATGCAGTATGGATACCCACATCAGTTGAAAGGTCTCGGAATGTACTTTCAGAATATATACACCTTATACCGAAAAACAAACTTTCGCCTAACGGACTTTCTCGATTTTCCTTGCAAGTCTCAGTGACAGTGGCGACTCTGTGTAGAAAACGCCATATTGCGCAAAAACTAAAATGGATGCAGTATGGAGACCCACATCAATTGAAAGGTCTCGAAATGTACTTTCAGAATATACACACCATATGCCGGAAAACAAACCTTCGCCTAACGGATTTTCTCGATTTTGGTTGCAAGTCTCAGTGACAGTGGGGACTCTGGGTAGAAAACGCCATATTGCGCAAAAACTAAAATGGATGCAGTAAAGACCCACATCAATTGAAAGGCCTCGAAATGTACTTTCAGAATATACACACCTTATACCGAAGAAAAAACTTTGCTAAACGGATTTTCTCGATTTTCCAGTGACAATGGGGAGTCTGTGTAGAAAACGCCATGTTGTGGAAAAAAGTGGGGACTCTGTGTAGAAAACGCCATATTGCGCAAAAACTAAAATGGATGCAGTATTGATACCCACATCAATTGAAAGGTCTCGAAATGTACTTTCAGAATATATACACCATATGCCGAAAAACAAACTTTGCCTAACGGACTTTCACGATTTTCCTTGCAAGTCTCAGTGACAGTGGGGACTCTGTGTAGAAAACGCCATATTGCGCAAAAACTAAAATGGATGCAGTATTGATACGCACATCAATTGAAAGGTCTCGAATTGTACTTTCAGAATATATACACCCTATGCCGAAAACAAACTTTGCCTAACGGACTTTCTCGATTTTCCTTGCAAGTCTCAGTGACAGTGGGGACTCTGTGTAGAAAACGCCATATTGCGCAAAAACTAAAATGGATGCAGTATTGATACCCACATCAATTGAAAGGTCTCGAAATGTACTTTCAGAATATATACACCTTATACCGAAAAACAAACCTTCGCCTAACGGATTTTCTCGATTTTGGTTGCAAGTCTCAGTGACAGTGGGGACTCTGGGTGGAAAACGCCATATTGCGCAAAAACTAAAATGGATGCAGTATTGAGACCCACATCAATTGAAAGGTCTTTAAATGTACTTTCAGAATATATACACCATATGCCGAAAAACAAACCTTCGCCTAACGGATTTTCTCGATTTTGGTTGCAAGTCTCAGTGACAGTGGGGACTCTGTGTAGAAAACGCCATATTGCGCAAAAACTAAAATGGATGCAGTATGGAGACCCACATCAATTGAAAGGTCTCGAAATGTACTTTCAGAATATACACACCTTATACCGAAGAAAAAACTTTGCTAAACGGATTTTCTCGATTTTCCAGTGACAATGGGGAGTCTGTGTAGAAAACGCCATGTTGTGGAAAAAAGTGGGGACTCTGTGTAGAAAACGCCATATTGCGCAAAAACTAAAATGGATGCAGTATTGATACGCACATCAATTGAAAGGTCTCGAAATGTACTTTCAGAATATATACACCCTATGCCGAAAAACAAACTTTGCCTAACGGACTTTCTCGATTTTCCTTGCAAGTCTCAGTGACAGTGGGGACTCTGTGTAGAAAACGCCATATTGCGCAAAAACTAAAATGGATGCAGTATTGATACCCACATCAATTGAAAGGTCTCGAAATGTACTTTCAGAATATATACACCTTATACCGAAAAAAAACTTTGCTAAACGGATTTTCTCGATTTTCCAGTGACAATGGGGAGTCTGTGTAGAAAACGCCATGTTGTGGAAAAAAGTGGGGACTCTGTGTAGAAAACGCCATATTGCGCAAAAACTAAAATGGATGCAGTATTGATACCCACATCAATTGAAAGGTCTCGAAATGTACTTTCAGAATATATACACCGTATGCCGAAAAACAAACCTTCGCCTAACGGATTTTCTCGATTTTGGTTGCAAGTCTCAGTGACAGTGGGGACTCTGTGTAGAAAACGCCATATTGCGCAAAAACTAAAATGGATGCAGTATTGATACCCACATCAATTGAAAGGTCTCGAAATGTACTTTCAGAATATACACACCATATGCCGGAAAACAAACCTTCGCCTAACGGATTTTCTCGATTTTGGTTGCAAGTCTCAGTGACAGTGGGGACTCTGTGTAGAAAACGCCATATTGCGCAAAAACTAAAATGGATGCAGTATTGATACCCACATCAATTGAAAGGTCTCGAAATGTACTTTCAGAATATATACACCTTATACCGAAAAACAAACCTTCGCCTAACGGATTTTCTCGATTTTCATTGCAAGTCTCAGTGACAGTGGGGACTCTGTGTAGAAAACGCCATATTGCGCAAAAACTAAAATGGATGCAGTATTGATACCCACATCAATTGAAAGGTCTCGAAATGTACTTTCAGAATATACACACCATATGCCGAAAAACAAACCTTCGCCTAACGGATTTTCTCGATTTTGGTTGCAAGTCTCAGTGACAGTGGGGACTCTGGGTAGAAAACGCCATATTGCGCAAAAACTAAAATGGATGCAGTATTGATACCCACATCAATTGAAAGGTCTCGGAATGTACTTTCAGAATATATACACCTTATACCGAAAAACAAACCTTCGCCTAACGGATTTTCTCGATTTTCATTGCAAGTCTCAGTGACAGCGCAAAAACTAAAATGGATGCAGTATTGATACCCACATCAATTGAAAGGTCTCGGAATGTACTTTCAGAATATATACACCTTATACCGAAAAAAGCTTTGCTAAACGGATTTTCTCGATTTTCATTGCAAGTCTCAGTGACAGTGGGGACTCTGTGTAGAAAACGCCATATTGCGCAAAAACTAAAATGGATGCAGTATTGATACCCACATCAATCAATTGAAAGGTCTCGGAATGTACTTTCAGAATATATACACCTTATACCGAAAAACAAACCTTCGCCTAACGGATTTTCTCGATTTTCATTGCAAGTCTGTGTAGAAAACGCCATGTTGTGAAAACAGTGGGGACTCTGTGTAGAAAACGCCATATTGCGCAAAAACTAAAATGGATGCAGTATGGATACCCACATCAATTGAAAGGTCTCGAAATGTACTTTCAGAATATACACACCATATGCCGGAAAAACAAACCTTCGCCTAACGGATTTTCTCGATTTTGGTTGCAAGTCTCAGTGACAGTGGGGACTCTGGGTAGAAAACGCCATATTGCGCAAAAACTAAAATGGATGCAGTATTGATACCCACATCAATTGAAAGGTCTCGAAATGTACTTTCAGAATATATACACCTTATACCGAAGAAAAAACTTTGCTAAACGGATTTTCTCGATTTTCCAGTGACAATGGGGAGTCTGTGTAGAAAACGCCATGTTGTGGAAAAAAGTGGGGACTCTGTGTAGAAAACGCCATATTGCGCAAAAACTAAAATGGATGCAGTATTGATACCCACATCAATTGAAAGGTCTCGGAATGTACTTTCAGAATATATAAACTTATACCGAAAAACAAACTTTCGCCTAACGGACTTTCTCGATTTTCCTTGCAAGTCTCAGTGACAGTGGCGATTCTGTGTAGAAAACGCCATATAGCGCAAAAACTAAAATGGATGCAGTATGGAGACCCACATCAA
>NW_026872574.1:0-134820 GCF_032173495.1 Musca vetustissima
ATTTTTTTCATATATATATATGTTGTTGTAATTTATTTTTTTGTTGTTGTATTTTTTTTTCTTTCTTACAAAGACATGTAAACAATTTGAACGTACCTGTGGACTAACTGGCGCTTTTGGAAGATTTAATGTATCCTCCTCTTCGGCTACGACAGTACCCAATGTTATGAAATAAGGAATGATGGCGATTATGTCGATAACATTCATGACATCCCTGCAGAAATTTAATTTGTTCGGACATGCGAGGAACCTATTTGTTTTGTTTGTTGTTGTTGTTGTTTGGTTGGTTGTTGATTTCGAATATTCCAAAAAAAGGTAGACGATGGATAATTTGAAATAAAGATTAATTTTTTTGGTTTGTAAAGAGGTTAGGGTTTGTTGTTGTTTTTGTTTGTTAGTATAAAGAGCAGAAAGAGAGTAGTTTTTGGAAAGTTGTAGTTGTTGTTATGGACAGAGAGTGTTTGTGTGGCGTTAGAGTTAAGTGTAGTAGTTAAAGGCTATCGTTCTTTACCCAGTGGTATCTCCATAGGTCCAACATATAGATAAAATATTTCTTTCGAGAAGGAGAGACTAGCAGACCCAGTGTGCCCTTTTATAGAATAGTTGAAACCTTGAGGGTTCGTCTATAAAATATAAGAACTTTTGAGGGTTCGTTTACAAAATAGAAGACCTTCTGAGGATTTTGTAAAGAAAAACGAATTTCTGAAGAATATAAGAGCCTATGAGCGGCCATCAAGTCAATAGTTGAACCCTTTAGGGTCTCTTTAAAGAATCGTTGAAACCTAGAGTGTTTTTTCGTGAGAGGTATTTTTCAAACGAGAACTTACCTTGAACGTTGTTCATCAGAATTAAAGACCCCTTGAACTATAGAGGGATCTTCTATAGAACAAGAAAGTCACTTAGTGTTATTCTATAGAATCTATGATGTGTCTGTCATAGTCAAGATAATTGACCCATTTTTATAGGGTATATATGATATATATACCTATATATGTTCATTGAAATGACATTTCAATGAACATATGTTCAATACAATAATGACACCTTGAGAATGTTTTATAGAATATATCACCTCTTGAGGTTCTACGATAGAGTAGAGACCCCTTGTTGGGTCCTTTATAGAATATACGATCGCATACGAGGTCAATAGATGCATAGCCCTTCTGAATAAGAATAGGGATGCCCTTATGGTGTCCTTTGAAGAAGACCCTCCGATTTCAAATGAACAAGCCCTACCGAATAAGAATAGGGGTTCCCTTATAGTGTTCTTTGAAGAAGACCCTTCGATTTCAATTGGAGAAGACCTTCTGGTTTTCTATGAGGAAGAATTTTCAGGCTTTCATGGAAATTTTGGTATTCTATGAAGAAGGCCTTCTACTCTTCTATGAAGAATACATTCGGGTCCTCTATGGCGAAGCGTACTTTTGGTCGTCTGTGAAGAAGAAGACCTTAGGGTCTTCCATGAACGATATCTTCAGGTCTTCTACGAAGAGGAAGAAAACCTATTGACCTTCTATGTAGGAGACCTTCGGGCCTTCTATGAGGAGGAAGAAAACCTTCTGGTCTTCCCTAATAACCATGGGCTCTTCTTTGAAGAAGACCTTCTGGCTATTCTATGAAGAAAGAAACCCTTCAGCTCATCTATATGAAGACAACACATTCAAATCTTCTATGAAGATCGCATCCTTCTGAGGAGATTTTATATATAACAATATGTTTGGAAACCTCCATGGGAGGCTTATATAGATTTTAAGACCCCCGTAGGAGGCTTCTATAGGTTAAGAGACCTCCATATGTTAGGAGACCTCCGTAGGAGGCCTCTATAAGCTACGAGTCCTCTCTAGGAGATTTCTATAGGTTAGGACTCCTTCATAGGAAACTTAGATAGGTTAGGAGACCTCTGTAGGAGACTTATATAGGTAAGGAGCGAAGCAGGATTCTATAAAATTGGAGACTTCTATATGTTAGTAGGCATACTTCTATAAACTAGAGACTTACGTAGCCTCCTTCGTAGAGGAATAGAACACGTCCGTAGAAAGACCTCCGTGTGAGTCGTCTATAGATTAGAAGACCTCCGTACGAGACTTCAGTAGTTAAGGAATCCTCCGTAGGAAGCCTTTATAATTTATTAGTCCTCTGTAGACCTCTATAGGTTAGGAGGCCTCCGTAGCGAACTTTGACAGTTTGGAGACTTCTATAGGTTAGGAAGCAGGATTCTATAAAATTGGAGACTTACGTAGGAAGTTTCAGAGGAATAGAACACCTCCGTAGACGAGGAGGATTAGAGAACCACAGTACTAGACTTCTGTAGTTACGGAAACCTCCGTAGGAGCCTTTATAAGTTACGAGTCCTCCGTAGGAGACCTCTATAAGTTACGAGTCTTCCGTAGGAGACCTCTATAAGTTACGAGTCTTCCTTAGGAGACCTCTATAAGTTACAAGTCTTCCGTAGGAGACCTCTATAGTTTAGGAGGCTTCAGTAGGGAACGTCGACAGGTTATGTAGGAGGTTAGAAGGCACGATTCAATAAAATTGGAGACTTACGTAGGAGGTTTCAGAGAACACGTCCTTAGAAGGCTTCTATACAATAAACATCCTTTTAGGAAACTTCGATACAGTAAGATACCTTTGGTCTCCTACAATAGAGGTGGATTCTATGGAATAGGAGACCTATATAGGAGGCTTCTATAGAAAAATTACACCTTCATGAGAGGCTTCGGTAAAGTGGAATATAAACGTAGTAGGCTACGAGAGAGTAGGATTCATCCGTAGGACGCTTCTATTGAAGAAGAACCCTCCGTAGATAGCCTTTATAGAATAGTAAAACTCTGTGGAAGCTTCTATATAGTGTGACGCATCCGTAGAAGGTTTCTACAACATTTGAGACCTCTGCTAAAAAGATCAATGAAATGTGTAACCAATGTAGTAGGCTTCGGTATAATAGGATACCTCATTAGGACACAGGAGTAATCATATATAGTATAACAGGCCTCCTTAAGAAGAATCATTAGATTATGGGACTTCCGTAGAAATCTTCGATAGATTATCAGATCATCTTAAGGGGCTTCTTTACAATAGGACACCTTCGTATGAGGCTTTGACAGAGTAGAAGTCTTCTGCAAGAGGTTTATATAGAATCGCATGGAGCTCCTATAGGATACATCCATTAAAATCTTCAATAGAGGAAGATACCTTCGAAGGGGGCTTCTACAGAATAGACGACATTTGTCAGAGTACCGTAGAGGTTCATTATTTTCAGGGCCTTAATGTGAGATTTTTTGAGTAAAGAATCACAGCCATAAAGAGAAAAAGTTTGTTAAGACAGTAGAGTAGAGTAGTGTTAGTAGTTTTATGTTCTTCCATATATATATATAAAGAAGGTTTATTTTGGTGTGATGGAACTTTTGTGTACTTATTACTATTTGTATGACGTTTCCCAAAAATAACAGTGTTGCCACATGCATATATTTTTAGTTTATATATTTTTTCTTTTGCATTACAAAATAGAAACGCTCATAAATCAATAATAACAATATCAAGAACTCCATCACCAAGATTCAGTCAAATCGTTGTATGTTTCAGAGGGGCTGGGTGGTCGGTGATTTTGAAAGAGAGAGAGAGAAGAAAGGGTGATTTTGTTGGTTGGTTTTGGAAGAAGTTAGAAGAAGACGATTGTGGTGTGATTGTGGTTGGTGGTTGGCGTTTATGGTTAACATAGTTCCTGCACATTTCGCATAATCAAAATTCATAATGTGTGGCATGTCCGTTAAACTTTTTGCAAGAACACAATTGTAGAATTGTGTTAAAAATTGTGTCCTGGTTCAATTCCATTTTCCATAGGACGTATTTTTAACAACTTTCGTTAAAAGAATGACACATGAGTTGTTTGGTTGGTTGGTTGGTTTGGTTGTTGTTGAAGATTACTACCATGCCACAATACTGGTTGCTACATTACAGAGAGGATATTCTAGTTATAAATAAACGAAAACGAATCGGTACGACTAACTACACACAAATTTTGTAAAGATTGGATTGGGGGCCCCAAAAATTCGGTATTTGCCAAAACGGAGTTGGAAATTGTAAATTACAAGAAAAAATTAAAAAAAAAATTAATTTTGCAAATTTTGAAAACATTTTTGAATTCATACGGGAGGACAGTAGTAACAGACATGGAAAGACTAAGACTAAGAAAAGAAAAAAATCGGAACAGAAAAAATATAGAATTCAATCAATTTCTATAAAAAGGGACTCTTTTTTCTACGGCATGCCATGAGTTTTTTGGGAGACTGTTTGAATTTTCGATTTGGTTTTGATGGTTTTGATTATATCCTTTTCGAGAGGTTATTGTGGGTTAACTGCGGATGCCTTAAATCTATCCAAAATTCTCCCAATTTGTGCCATTTGTTGTTGTTGTTGTTGGGGGTCCAAGTATAGTTTTGGTCATCAGTTGTTGTTGTGGTGTTACTCAGCGGCAAACAAAACGCAGAATAAATACGAGTACTTTGCATAACTAAGCAAGTAATATTTTTTAAGAGGGTTTGGAGCAAGAAGAAGAACGTGGTAAAGGGGGGTGGGGGTTGACTTGGGGTTTTAGGAGTTATTAATAATATTTTACAAAATCCCTGAGATAGTCACTTGGTTGGCAGCAATATATATATACAAAAAATAATAAATTATTATATAGAAAATATACAAAAGCAGCAATATTAAAAAAAAAATATCACCCTTTAAAGTAAAACATCATTTCATTTTATGTTTGTCAAGTTCCATCACACCAAAGTAAACCACGAGGTTCTGTGTTTAGTTAGCGTTCAGTTAGCAGTTGCCTCACTCCTTGAAGTGGGTGTGGTGTGTGGGCGGTTATAGTTTATCTTACCTAACAGTGAGTTCAAATGTAAACCAAATAATACATAACGTTTCTATAAGGAAGAAAGGATCTGTGATGTCAGGCACCTCATCTTCCTCGATTTTTGTGCCATTTGTAGTTGTGTTGAACACCTATAATGATATACATTCAAAATTTGTTTATTTGCAAAATAAAAAACGGATTAGTTTATCTCGTTACAAAAAAGGTTAAGAAAAAAACAATAATTAATTGAATAATCATAACAATAATAATAATAAAATGGAAAACCTGAAAATATATTCAAGAAAAATAATTTGCATTTGAGGAATGAAAAAATAAACTAGGCGGGGGGTAAAGAGAGAGAGAAAAAATAAGTCTATACAAAATGGTTTGAGGGGGAGGAGGAGAACTATATTCTAATTATAAAAATACCCAAAATGATTTAGTTATATATACATATATTATAAGGTTTATTATAAGGAATAAGGATAACAAGGTTTTGGATATGGGAAAGTATGGCAACTCTATCTAAGCAAAATGCAATAAGTTATCATTTTTTACCCACTACTTACAGGAGCTTGAATATTCATAAAAAAATAATTATGTATGAAATTTCTTGAAATTCTGTTTTCTAATGTAAAAAAATAAGAAAATTAAAATTGAAGCATTTTTTGGAAATTGCACATTTATAGCGGACTTCAAACCTATAATTTTTATTTTTATTTATATACTAATATTTATTTATATGTAGTTATTATTTATTATATTATATTTTTTATTATGTACAATATATATTTATATGTGTATGCATATTATTTTTCTTTCAATATTTATATTCATTATTATTTTTATTTATATCTGACCTATAATTTTTTAAAATTATAATGTATGGCAGTGGAACAATCTTTGGTTCTATATTTTTATTATATTTTTTGTAAGCTTTATTTCAATTATGTTTTATCATTCATTTCATTATTGCATTAATATTTATTGTATATAACAAATTATTATTTATAAATTAGATTTTTATATTATTTTTATATCCATTATATTTGATTAGCTAACGTGGCGATATATTTTACTGTATATCCAATTACTAAATTATAAAGTTTTTTTTTTACAAATATTTTCCGTATATCCAAATCAATAAATATTTTATATTTTCGGTCACATAACATACCACATTTTTGGAGATAAATTGGACGGGCAACTTTATTTTTTTCCGGGGTTTCTAGTCGAGCAAGAGGCTAATATTTAAATTATAGAATGGATCGGCCAATATTTTGCGGGTCAAATGAGCCAAGAATTTTGTGAGTAAAATAACAACATTTTAATCTTATGCCGTAATTGTTCTCTCTAGTAAAACATGATTCGGAAAAAGTGGTTTGAAGTATAGATCCGCAGAAAGTAATTGGCCCCGACCAATTACACTGCGCATCTCACTGGTTTTATTTAATTATTTCAATTTCATTTTGAGGATAGGAAGTTGTTTTGGAACTTTGTATTCGTTCATTTTGTTGACGAATGGATCTATGATATAATGCTATTGGGGTGCATCGGCATCACAAGCGGAGTTGGTTGTTGGTATATGTTGGTGAAAGAAGTTCTCCGGCATCTGAATCCTTGATCTTTGTACTTATTTTTTAATAATGTGTATAGTTAAGAGATTGAAATATTTTTCAGAGACCCCATATTCATTATCAGAGTAAAATTCACATACGATTTATTAATGCTGGTCTGTCGATTGGTCTGCCGAAGTCATAATAGAGTATTCAAATTTTGCATATAAATTGTTATTACCCGTAGGATTTTTGGTATTAAAAAGGGAATATATCAGTTCTGATTTTTGACTCTTTTTGTACATCTGGGAGCCTAAGAAAAGTTTTCAACAGAATTGGCTAAATTAGTATTTTGACTTCTCATTGGGTAATACATCTTTCTGCCAAATATTATCAAAATTGGTCGATGTTTCACGATATTTAGAATTCTTGAACTATCAATTCTCATTAAGAACAATGTGTACTAGGGCGGGCTAATTTATATTAAACCGAAAAAAAAATCGATTAAATCCAGCCCCTATGATGATTATATAGTCAATTCTAAGCAAATTTGGTGAAGGAGCCATAGGTCTATCTCGATTTTCGAATCTCTCACTTTTCAAAAAATGATTTTTCCCTATAACATCATTTTGATTCAAAATTCGATTTTTTTTATCAATTTTACCGAAACGCTTTTCTCAAAAAATAAATATGTAAGAAACGCCCTCTGGCGGTGGTCACAGGTATAAAAATAAATCGACCCCAAAGACCCCATATATACATAAAAAAGATAATATAACAATGAATAAAAAATTGAATTTTGAATCAAAATGATGTTATAGGGAAAAAATCATTTTTTGAAAAGTGGGAGACTCGAAAATCGAGGTAGACCTATGGTTCCTTCACCAACGTTGCTTAGAATTGTCCATAGAGTCATCCTAGGGGCTGAATTTAATCGACAAAAAATTTGGACCGCGCTAATGTGTAGCATTTTTACCTATACTAATAAAAAAAGCTAGAATCTGAAATTTGGGATGAGGATTACTCTTGGTCCAAAGGTATCAAATAAAAGCTGTGTTTTTGGAAATTCGTACTAGAACGATAAGAAAAGTAGTAGCTGTGGTAACATTTGTATTTGGCGAACCGATAGATACTATTAAATTTGAAATGAGGATCACTGATGCAGAGTAGTATACATGCACCACATGATTTTTGGAAATTCCAACTATAAGTATCCCAAAAGTACTATAATGCACTAAATTTGGTACAATTTCATAGCATGTGAACGGAAAGAGATAAAAAATTGAAATTTAGAATTCGAAGTAAGGTTGAGAAGTATGTTCGATATAAGGAGGTGGTTTTGAAAGTGTGTACACATGTATACTAAAAGTACTAAACTGTACTAAATTTGGTACAATTTGCATTTTGAGGAACAGATGGAATTGGGATCCTGAAAAGAACTAAATGGTTCTAAATTCGGTACATTTTGGATTTGGGAGAACCGATAGAGTTAGGGTCACTGTTGGAGTGTAGGAAGTTTTGGAAATTTTTGTTGGATATGTAGGAAGTTTTGGAAATTTTTAGTAATGTGTACTAAATGGTACCAGTTGTGGATTTGGGTGGTCCGCTAAAATCTTGAAATTTGAATTTAGGACCACAGTTGGGGTGCAGAATTGAGATAGGTGGGAAGATGTTGTAAAAACCGTACTATGAGTATTAAATTGGGTACAATTTAAATTTTGGGTAGATCTGGGATCCTGACATTTGGAGTTAGGATCATTGTTGGTGTGTAGGATTTGGGTATGCAGGAAGTTTTGGAAATTGATATTAATGTGTACTAAATTTGGTACATATTGAATTTTGCGTGAAATGGTAGAGCTCGAATCCTGAAATTTGGAGTTAGGGTTACAGCTGTGGTGTAGTATTGGGATATGCAGGAAGTTTTGGAAATTTGTACTAAATAGATCGACTCGAAAAACAAAATGTAGGTTTTCGGTCCACTTCATCATACTTGGCACCTCATGGAAAATTTCAAAGCGATCAGCGCTATATTTCCGCCCTGTAGAGTGGTAATTGGTCACTAAATAATATATGAATACGTAAGCAGGTGTAAATATTTAATAATTGGTATAAATTTAAAGGTCAAACAGTCCTCTTGGACATACTATCAACTTCTCGGGTCTAGGTCCTTCAGTGGAAAATCTATACGCAAACAAAATACAAATTTTGTAATTTTTCACACAAAAGTCAGGGTCCATTTGACCCGCTAAATATTGACTGATCTTTTTTAAAAACAGGCGTGGATATTCATTGGCCCGATCCCCTTCTCCATGTACATAATTGCGACCTCTGGAGCGGCCTAGATACACACATGTCTAGATCGACACAGCTAGTCGAGATATGACGATCAGTATACTTAAAGGTGGGTCTAGGACCAATATTTCCCGGCGTTACAAACTCTTGGGCTGCACAAAACTATAATACCCTGATAACATAGTTGTTCAATAAAACATTTACAAAATATCTTACATCCGTCTAATTGAAATATAGTCATCCATTTCGGGGATTCAAAAGTATGGGACCAAAATTCGACATATGTCACACTATCGTGTATAAATTATCGAAACCTACAACAGTATTTTTCGGTTAATTGGTTTCCCCGCTTAATTGAACCACATGATGGTAAATGTTCTCGGATAATTAATCCCTGTTAATTGATTTTCCCGTTTAATTGGTTCAAAAATCGTGTCATACAAATAAATTTCCTCTTATTTTTCACCGGTTAATTGCATTGTTTTTGAAAAATAATCAGGCATTTTTAAAGACCCATGGTTCCTTTTGAGAATATGCATAGAATCACTTTCTGAGTCGATTTATGCATGTCCGTCCGTCTGTTGATGTTAAATTGTAAACAAAGTACAGGTCCGATTTAGATGAAATTTCAAATTTAGATATAGCTCCCATTTTCCGATTTTAGGTAAATGGTGCACCAAATTTCTAATTTGAAATTTAGCATAGGTTTTAGAATGGCATATGTATGGATTGATGTTAGTCGGTTCACATAAATAATATAAAATAAAGATCACATATTAAAGTCCATTCAATTTCATGTCAATGTTCCTTCGAAGAGCGACGTCTGTTAGGATACATATGTAGAACACACCAAATTGGTGAAGGGTATCATATAGGCGGCCTAGTCCGACTTTATTACTTTTCTTACTCGTTTTACATACATATTTGACATCATTAATGAATAACACTACGGTACATCTCTACTAATTGTTTATTGCTAAGGAAAAACCGCGAGAAAGCGGAAGTGTGATTTCTGTAATTGAACAAACAGTTCAATTAAGCGGGTATTGAATAATTGGTCCTTGTGCAAATTTTGATGTGCAAATAACCGAAAAATACTGTATAAAAAGGACTATTCTCCCAAAGCCATATATCGTGCTTTAAGAGGAGATATTTAAAAAGACTGACGCGGTTAAAAATATTGAAGGGCATGTGTATCATCGTTTCGATCTTTCGCTGTGTAACTACGAAGTTTTTTTTTTAATATTTTTTAATTAAAATCTAATGAAGTGGTAGTCGTATATCATCGTTTCGATCGTTCGCTGTGTAACTACGAACTTTTTTCAATAATTTATGAAAATTTAACGCCGATTAGTATTACTACTTGTTTCATTGTTGCTTTGATTCTATTAATTTATTGTTATTAATTTATATTACATAACATTTATTTATGATTTTTATTATTTATAATTTTTAATTATATTTTATTTTATTTTATTTTATTTTTATAATTTTACATAAAAATTTTGACCAAAAAAATCAACTTACTTCTTGTTCCAAGACCATTTCTATTTTTGAATTTAGAAAATCTGGTTGTTTCTGGTAATCCAATTGGAAACAAAAATAAAATTTTCAAAAACAATTATTAATAATTAACAAAAATCTTATTGTTTTTTTTTTTTTTTTTGTTAAAAATCGCCCAATGTGCACAAAATTTCATCTAGAATTGTTATGTGCAAAAGAAATTTCAGCTAGCTTCTACTATATAGAAGAGAGTTCTATCCTGATCTAAACTATTGGCTATAATGCAAAAATAACGGGGAAAGTTATTATGGGGGATAATTAGGGAAAGGGGAAAAGTATGGTGGGGAGTTATTTATCTGCAATAAAAAGTATACGCTTCAAATTGAAAAGATATTAGTTCGTTAAGTTTTTTTTTATCAAATGGGTATAGTATTTTTTGTTTGGATTTGTAAACTATAAAAAAGGAAAATAACTAGATCTTCATGTTTATATACAAAAAAAAAAAAAAAAAAAAATAGGTATACGATAATAATAAAAAATAAATAGAATTATATAAATAATTTAAATTATAATACAAAATAAAATAATGAAATTAACGCACAATTAACACACAATAAATTGATTATGTTTTTGCTTTTTCGGTTTTTGTCCTTTGGACGTTTACCACTTACCTTATAATGCTTAAATTCGGGTAATGTTTCTAGACAAAATATAACAATTGATAGCAATATAACAAATACACTAATTATGGCTACAACTCTGGCGGCTTGTGAACTTTCTGGATACTCAAAAAGTAACCAAACTTTTCTTTGATTTTCATTATCCGGCAATGGTCTTTCCTCTTCCTTAATAAAGCCTTCATCCTCTCTAAAGGTGATTGAAGAAGAAGAAATGGGAAATAGAGAAAAAACAAACGTATAACATATAGAAATATAATAGAAGAAAATTATACACAAAAAAATTTGCAAAAACAATTATAATTAAAAAACATTAATAATAATTATAAAAAAATTTAAATTATTACTACAACTAAGAAAAAAAAATTTTTGAGATTTTTTGATTTTTTTTTAATTTGTTTCATTTAATTTTTTTTCTAGTTTGGCCAATTGCACTATAAAATTGTTAATCAAATCATAATCACACAAATCCAGGAAGAAAAATTCAAAGACGATACCACAGCCATCATCATCGTCATCATTTCATTGAAGTACAAATTACCAATTGTATCAAACTTTGAATTTTTACACATTTCAAAATAAAATCACAAAGAAATTATTTGAAATCAAGAAAATAAAAATATTTGAAAAAAAAACAAATCAAAGGTATAGGGAAACGAAAAGATTCTTAGAATATGAAGAGCACACGACTGTTCGATTTTGTTTTGAGTTTATTTCTGTTGTTTCTGTTTTCTTGAACGTTTTTTTGCTTCACATGTACAGGAGTGTTTTCTTGGGCTGTTTCTTTTTATTTAGAATTATCCTTGCTTGTGTGAAGTGTTGGTTTTTGTTCATTGTGTGAAATACAACGAATGCGTAGGTTTTGTAAATTGGGCGTATATACAGATGATGTTATCGAAAAATCCATTTTTTTGTCGATTATTTTACATTTTTAAATTATTTTAAGGAAGTCTGCTTTAAGGCAATACTGAATATTAAATATAAAAATATCTTTTATAGGTTAAGAGCCATTATAAATAAAATTATCGAAAATGGCCGGGCAATGATTGATTTAAGTTTCGGCGTGGGACTTATAACTTATTAATTTTGGTCACGTTTTTACCAGAGTTGGTAACAAATTGATATTATAGGTTGTCATTGAGTGTCAAAAATCTACATACGAAAAATTAACATGTAAAATTCCTGGTCGATTTTAAGCATTTTGAATGCCTACATCATGGTGGAGTGGATGACACAATAAAGAGGTACTCCATCTGATTAGTTGGAAAATTGCAGTGTTGCCAACCATGAGAAATATTACCAGAATCAATTAGACAAAAAATTATTTTTTATATAACACCTTATTATTGCATCACGGTGGAGGGTAAACAAGTTCAATACGTCTGAACTTAAAGACTTTTTTCTTTTGTGTTCAATCGCTTTTTATTAAATATTGAAAATCGCATGGGAAAGTCTCAATGGTAAAATTATAGGAATATGGAGACAAATTCTTCGAATTAAAACCCCAGTGTGTATCTCGAAACATGCCTTGACCGAGATCTCTTCTATTGAACCCATAGGATTTCATTTTAATACAAGTAATTTCCACATAGATGATGGATGTAATTTTGGTAATAATCTGTCAGCCGTTTGCAGTTTTCGATAAAGGGTGGATATTTTATGTCCGGGATAAAACTTTCCCTAATTCACAACTTGAAAATAGAAGTTTTTCAGATCTCCTACTTTAAAGATATGAGTTAATTCTTACAGAAGAATAAGGAGTCATTACTGATGATCTGCTGGTCGCCAAGAAATCTTTAGCGGTGAACTGGTGTCCAGAACTTTTCAGTTCAATGTAAAGCTAGAAATATTTATAATTAATATTACGATGTGCTAATTTTTAATGAAAATGCTTACTCCATTAATGTGCGCAAATGCCTGCCGGACATGTGTAAATCAACTCTAAATCTTAAATGGATTTCGTCCAAAGAAACATGGGGTCTAAAGCCAGTATTTCGATGATACATATATTTGCCGTATCAAAGTGTATCAAACGTACAACTCTCGGAACCCAATTAGGATAAGTCGGACATTTCTTTACTTCTTTGGAAACGGCGAAGAGGATTATGTATCGGGAAATCCAGAAAAAAATAAAATCATTGAAGAAGAAAAAAGAGCGCTCTATCGTAGGATACAAAGTGAAGACTAAGCCTACCCAAAGTCAAAGATACTGTCACGAGAATCAATTGTCTGAGGGCGTCAAAGCCGGTCCTAGTATGTAGAAGACGAGTGCCAGATCGTAATCTTCCATAAAGACCAGAAATTTCAAAAGGATTGGACTGCACGAAAGAGGAATATGGCAGCAACAAATTGTAAGAAGCCGCCATTGTTGCCACGCGATGGTCGCAGGAGACATTACAGGTACAGGTACGCGATCGACGAGAATAGAGCTTCCGGAAAACTAAGTAAGGAGGTGCACAAAGATCACCTCCTGCAAGTGGGGAACCTTATTGACTTGTCCCTTTGCGTGTTCAAAGCGGAATATATAATGATCCGCCAACAGGCGTTAAATCCTTTGCCTTATCACGCGAGCCAATCGAATATAAACAGGTAAGAACAAAGGACCGGAGATCACGAAATACGAATATGGCAACAACAGCTGCTAAGGAGCTCTGTTATGCAATGATCGACTGAGCCAACCCAAAGCCAATGGAGACTGTGATCAGAATCCATAGGTTGATGACAGCAAAACCTAGCTCCAGTATCCCGAAGATGAGCGAAACTTTCCGTAAGGCGAGAATACTCAAAGGGCCTAACCGGAATTAACGAAAGAGGAAGAAGGCAGCATCAAATGGATACGAGTCCTGATATGCGGTGATCGAAGAAAATAACACTTCCGGCAAACTAAGTATGAAGGGTGCACAAAGAGTTGATGAATGTGGTCAAGATCAAGATCCTGGATAACCTTCTGCATGTGAGTGAACCAAGTCGATATCGCTAGTTGTCAGTTCAAGGGAAACTTTCGAAACTTTCCGCAAAGACGGAGAAATCCCAAAAGGACCTTTTTCGTTAATTCCGGTCTGCTGGATACTAGAGTCGGTCTTGCCGCTCTCAGACGATTAATTCTTGTGGCAGTCTCTTTTGGCCTTGAGTTGGCTGAGCCTTTTCTATGCATCCGAAAAGAGGGTATCTTTTTCTTCGTCGACGCTGGTTGACGCATCAAAGGGAAACTTTCCGCAAAGACCGAAAATCTCCAAAAGGACCTCTTTCGTTAATTCCAGTCTGCTGGATATTAGAGTCGATCTTGCCGCCCTCAGACGATTAATTCTTGTGACAGTCTCTTTTGGCTTTGAGTTGGCTGAGCCTTTTCCATGCATCCGAAAAGAGGGTGTCCTTTCTTCGTCGACGCTGGTTGACGCATCAAACAGCAACAAATGGTAGTCAGGATCTGATATACAGTGATCGACGAACATAGTGGGTCCGGCAAACTAAATAAGGAGATTTAAAAAGAGGTGGTGCATGCGATCAACAACAATAACCTTGGATCACCTCCTGCGAGTTGGTGAGCACTCAATCGTTCTGTCCAGCTGCGAGTTCAAGGTGGGTGAGGACTCAATCGTTCAAGGTGGGTGAGGACTCAATCGTTCTGTCCAGCTGTGATTTCAAGGTGGAATATCTATTGCCCCATTTTGTCTTCTCATGTGAGACAATCGAATGTAAACTGCTAAGTATGAAGAACATTCCTCTTTGTTCGAGTTTTTTTCCCTCCACAGAACAATAATGAAGAAGTGGTCGTTATATATCTTAAAAAAAGACATTCCACTTCTTCACGAGCAGGAAGTATCCTTGCCGTAGGTTTGAAGAAATCTTCTATGCCGAGTAGTGTCATGGGTGAGGCGTACTATGTATCCAAAGTAGTCTCCTCCACCATTGGGAAGACAAGAATTGGAGAGGAGAATAAGACAAAGATTCCTAAGATATGGTTTATTGGAGGGTAATTTACGTGGGTCATCCAAATAAACCACCATCGGTTTGAGAGGGCAACAATTGGGCACCTTGGACTGGTAAAAATGAGGTGGATATATCGGTCCACGTGTTGGTATATGACCCAAATATTCATTATTTTGGTGATTGTTGGAACGATTTTCAATCAATTTGCATTCTAATTTGGTACTTTGCGTTTCCATTACATAGCAATTCTCCATACCCAAATGTGGGTACCCCATTATTCTGTAGTTTAGAGAGCTTGGGCAAGTTTTCCAACAGAATTATCTATAATGTGGTATTTTGAATTATCTTAGAGAAGTAAATCTTTCTACTACGTAATATTGGTTGACTTTTTAAGATATCCTCCAAATAACTGTATGCCATTTTCGGTATTTTGGGTATTTTTGGCACCTCGACATTTATGAAGGTCCCAAACGATTACTGATATTTTAAAATTCCACCTTCTGGTGGAATCTATAAAAAGTTGGACCCGGTCGCAATTAATGATGTTTTTACTTTTATATATTTTTGACTATTTGGATCTGATATTACGATAATAGAAATGATCGATATTAATTTTATGTTGTCATTTCTCAATACCCAAATTTGTATTGTTACCTTAAAAATAGACTTCCTCCAAATATATATTTTTATAAAATATCAACTAATCGATTGATCGAAAAGCCAAACTGTATATATAACCTAATTTATCATTTTATGTTTGTATATATTTTTTGTGACATTTACATTTGTATTAAAATTGTGTTATGTTTCACATCGTGTAGAGTAATTGTAAATGTTTATCATGTTTACCATTTTTTCTAAGTTTTTTATCTTTTTGTAATTAAAAACATTCTCTCTCAGGAAAATTCAGGACAATTTTTTGAGAGGCTGTGTTTTTATGTCACAAAAAGAGAGATCGTCGCTTGAGTTGAGTCAAGTGATTATTTTATTATTTTTTTGTATTGAACAGAGAACGAACACAGCAAAAACACATCACATCTTATCTAATTAAAAAAGCTCATGCAATGCTTTTTCTAGCATTCTTGCCTTAATTGCTTTTTGCTTTCTACAAAATGCTGGTGGGCGTAACACAATATCCTGCTCGGGGGGAGATTGGCTGTATGCACACTCAAACACACACAACAGGACGACAAGAAGTATTGACTTGGTCCAAAAAAAAAAAAAAAAATATATTATTATGTTTTTTTGGCAACAAGAAAACATTTCCCCATGTCTTCATGTTGGATGTGCCGGAATGATGTGCCGCCGCCACCACCAAGTGGGGTAGGTTGCGCCCACATTTTTTTTTTTTTTTTTTGGGTGTTTTGTGAGTGTGTGTGTCTTCATTCATTATTGTTACTTGAACGAAAGTGTTTCTTTTTTTACGGTTGGTTGGTGTCTGTGTGAATATGTGAATTTGTCTAAAAATTCAATTCATTTGCTTTTTTGTTTTGTTTTTCAGTTTCGTTCAACTTGATACCACGGGCCGGCCCCTTTGTCGTATGAACAAAATTTTAAGCTGGTGGTCAAGTGAATTAATGCCTAAACAACATTGCTTGCTGTGTGTCTGTGTATGTGGATATGTGTGTGTGTGTGATTATGTTATGTATGTATTTGGAGTATATATATGTGTACAGGTGTGTCTGTGTGTATGTATGTGTGAATCTTGTTTGTTTGTATTGATATATTTATGTGTTTTTATTGGGCCAGATTATTTGTTGTTTTATTTATATATATTTTGTTTTTGTTGTATTTTTTTGTTTTATTACTGTAAACAAACAATAAATCAATTTATAATTTGTTCAAATTTACTTTCTTTGTAGGTATACGAGGACAGTGCGTAAAGTTTTCGCGTATGACAAAAATATATATTATTCATTATATGCTTGTTTATTTATTGGTTATAAAATTGTCCGCAACTAATTTTATTATAAAAGTAATATGTTCAGAATATTAATTTCAAAATATTTTGTATTTTAATAAGCACTTATTTTCTAAATAGATAAAATATTATTAGAGGGGAACAACAAATAGGCAAATCCCCACTTAGATGCTGAGGGAGAAGAATTCTGTATTTATCAGTTTGAGGCAGAAACTAGAAAATTGTCAAGAAACAGGTAAGGGCGGTGAGGCATGTATGTTATACTATACTATATTCAAAAAAGTTTTCACTTTATAAAAAATCGATAGACCGATTTAAAACGTAAGAATCCACTACGAAAACATGAGTTTCGAATAACCAGCGAACCCAAAGATCTGGCCCCTGAGATTGTTTCTTGTACTCAAATTTTCAAAATATTGTAGCTCGGAAGAATTTTTGCCAGAAAAAGTGTTACCGAATCTAAGGATAATTTTGAAGTTAAGGGCAAAGTTTACAACTATAGTATAGTTATAGGCAAAGGTAGTACACTGTACTTTATCTGCCGTTAAACTTTCAGCACTTCCCGAACATATGCAATTGTCCGACATTTCCGTCTCTATCGATACTAAACAATATAATCCCATATTCGAGTACATACAACTTGCAACTTATCTCGACGTTATCTCATATCTCGGATTTGGTGTATTTTTTAGACAAAAGTCAATTTAACCCGCTACACGTTAAAAAATCTTCATCCAAATCTCCTAACTTTTTCATTGACCAGATTTCCTTCAGCGTAAAATCCGGCGAAATCGGCGACCTTCTTAAAATTTTTAATTCTCTTGCAGATAAGTAAATTTATAATCATAATAAAAATAAGGACTGTCACCCGGTTACCACGACTCTAAATTGAGCGGTATATTTTGAATTCTCATTGGGAAGAAAATATTCATAGAGACAATTTTCAATATTGACTAGTGTTTCGGCGTAGCCCTCATATAAAAGTACACCCATTATCACGAATTTTGAACACATTTTTCAACCAAGTTAGCTGCAATTTTATTTAATTTTAAATTTTGTTGGAAAAAATCCTTATGATAACTCGATCAGTATTGAACCAAATTTCGGGACACCCCATTATTCGTTTTTAGGGAAGTTTGGAGACGATTTTCAACCAAATAGCAAATAGAATAGAAAATTATTGCTAGTCCTTATAATAAACTCATTGTGGGTGATTTAGAAATCTATTAGCCCGGTCGTCGAAAATTTTGATAAAATCGGAGAAATTATTAAAGTTGACCGGCATGTTAGCAGTCGTAACATCGCCCTGGAGCTAAAAATCGACCATAAAACTGTTTTAAATCATTTACACAAAGATGGATTCAAAAAGAAGCTCGATGTTTGGGTGTCACACCAATTAACAGAAAAGCCTTGGCCAAACGGAATGAGATAAACCCATTTTTTAAACGGATGGTGACTAGAGTTGAGAAATGGATCACATACGATATCCCTGTGCGAAAACGGCCAGAAAGGTTCTGCTATGCATTGGTGGGTCTGGAAGGGGATTACTTATTATGAGTTGCTTACATATAGCTACATTCCGATCTCTACTGTCAACAACTGGACAGTATGAAGATAGAAATTGGCCAGAAACGGCCAGAAATGGCCAACAGGAGAGGTGTTGTCTTCCACCAGGACAACACTAGGCCACACACATCTACAGTGACTCGCCAGGAACTTCGGGAGCTTCTTTGGGAAGTTTTAATGCATCCGCGATACAATCCGGACTTGGCACCAAGCGATTATCATTTTTTTATTGCATTGTAAAATTTTATTAATGATAAAAAATTGATATCTAGAAAAGATTGTGAAAATCGACTACCACAGTTTTTTTTGCAAATATAGTGAAGGACTTCTGTGAGAGATTCATTATGAAGTTAGCTTAAAATGGCAACAAAACGATGCATATTTGTCCCAAATCGGATATTCCGAAGCATGTTAAATAAAGTCCCAACCTAAACATGTCTTGCTTTCACAGAAGACTGCATATGTCAGAAATCTAATCAACCTTGACACCAATATTGAACATAACCAGTGAGCTGAGCAGTATAGCCGGACGGGGCCGACCATACGACACTATACACAACTACCACGGAACTCTAACTTTCTGCGGATGTTTATTTCTAGCCTGGACAATATTTCGTGATATTTGCACTCTCTTTTCCGATTAGAGGTCAACAGCACCGTGAGTTGGACTTATAGCCTATAGGTCGACTCGAAAAAAAAACATAAAAAAATTACTATCTGATCATCACCGAAAATTATAGGCGTTGTCCTTGACCACAACTGGAATCTCATGGAAAATTTCAAAGCGATCAGCGCTATATTTCCGCCCTCTAGTGTGGTAATAGGTTACTAAATAATATATCAGTACGTAAGCACTTTTTAATATTTAAGTGTAACTCCCACATCTGAGTACATGCGACCATATAATTGGTATCAATTTAAAGGTTAACCACTCCTCTTGGATATACTATAAACTTCTCGGCTGTATGTCCTTCAGGAGTAAATATATACGGCATAGAATACAAATTGTGTTATTTTTCACACAAATGTCAGGGTCCAATTGACCCGCTAAATAATGACCGATCTTTATCAAAACAGGCATGCTTACTCTTTAGCCCGATCCCCTTCTCGGTGTTTGGGCCATAATTGCGGCCTCTGGAGCGACCAGAAAAAACCAACAAAAATAAAGTTTTTGGTCCATTTCATACCCTAAATATTAACCGATCTTTTCCAAAAACAATAGGCCAGAACCCATTCTACATGCAAAATTTCGTGAAGATTGGTCCATAACTGTGGCCTGTATCGTGTTTACAAATTATAATGGACAGACGGACGGACGGACGAACACACATGTCTAGATCGACTCAGCTAGTCGAGATATGACGATCGGTATACATAAAGGTGGGTCTAGGATCAATATTTCGCGACGTTACAAACTCTTGGGGCTGCACAAAGCTATAATACGCTGACAACATAGTTGTGTAGGGTATAATTCCAACTTGAGTACTATTTTGTATCAAATTTCATGACTCGAGCTATATAGGTTCCTCCAATTCAATATTTGTCAAATTTAGTACCATTTTTAGCACAAATTAATATAAATGTCCATAAGTATCAACCTCAACAATGCAAATTGTACCAAAAGAACGAATTACTTAAATTTCCAATCCTACTTTCCATATTAATTACAAATTTTAACTCTATCGGATCACCGACATCTAAATTGCATCAAA
Organism: Musca vetustissima; assembly: GCF_032173495.1. NCBI lineage: Eukaryota > Metazoa > Arthropoda > Insecta > Diptera > Muscidae > Musca > Musca vetustissima. The sequence goes on from NW_026872574.1 coordinate 20,007, forward strand.
TTTAGTACCTATTTGTACCTATACAAATTCCCATTACCGCCTATATCATACAATCCAATAAAATTATTATTTTAAGACTCCATATCAAATCCAAATTGTATCAAATTTAGTATGATTTAGTAAAGGACTTGCAAAACTACCTCCTACCTCCAAATTTCAGGATTTCAGCTCTATAGGTACACATAAAATTCAAATTGTACCAAGTTAAGTAACATTCAGTGCACATTAGTACGAATTCCCCAAACTACCTTATCCAACCAATAGGAATCTTATTTCTTAATTTCAGATTCCAGCCTTAACGGTTCACCAAAATGCAAATTTAGCACCATTTAGTACACATTAGTACGAATTTCAAAAACTTCCTACATACCCCAATCTTACACACCAAAAGCGGTCCGGTTTCAGGATTCCAGCTCTATCGGTTCACACAAAATTGAAATTGTACCAAATTTTGTACCATTTCCTAAACTACCTACATACCACAATTCTATAATGCCGTAGTAATCTTATTTCCAAATTTCAATGTTCCAGTTCTATCAGTTCACTCAAATCCATACTGTATTGAATATTCATTCCATTCTTCCAACTTAAAATTGTATAAAATTCAGTATTGTTTAGTATGTTTCGCATACAGGTGTACGCACTTCCTAAACTATTTCCTTATATAAATCCTACTTGTCAAACTTGTTTCGCATTCCAAATTTGAATTTTATTAGTTCTATCCTCTATAAAAAAATTAGTACATTTTAGAACTTTTCGGATACTTATAGTTCGAATTTCCAAAAAAAACTTTGGTACATCTATCCATCAATGACCCTCAATCCAAATTTCACCACACTGTGGTACAGGGTATTATGTCTTTGTGCATATGTTTGTAACAGGCAAAAGGAAACGAGATAGACACAGGGTTCCTTTTGAGAATATGCATAGAATCACTTTTTAAGCCGATTTATGCATGTCCGTCCGTCTATAGATGTTAAATTGTAAACAAAGTTAGGGTCGCATATATGATCCTAATTGGATGAAATTTGGTACAGTTCACTTATTTGGTCCAAGGACGAACCCTATTGAAATTGGGAAAAATCGGTTCAGATTTAGGTATAGCTCCCACATATATTTTCGTCCGATTTTAAGTAAATAGTGCACCCAAGTCCTTATATATCCTTCAATTTGCACGAAATTTAGCATAGCGTACTGAATTAAGTCTAGAACGATGTGTGTAAAATTTCGTGAAAATCGGTTTAGATTTAGATATAGCTAAATTTTAGGTAAATAGTGCACCAAAGGCCCTATATATCCTTCGATTTGCACGAAATTTGGCTTAGCAATCTGAATTAACCCTAGAACAATGTGTGTAAAATTTCGTGAAAATCGGTTCAGATTTAGATATAACTCCCATACATATTTTCGTCCGATTTTAGGTAAATAGTGAACCAATATCTGTATATCCTTCGATTTGCACGAAATTTGGCTTTATAAGTTAATGAATAACTCAAAATGTGGCGAATGCAAAAATACATACTGAAATAAGTGTAACCTAACATGTGACAAGTTTCGATGAAATCGGTTTAGATTTCGATATTTTGCTTTAAATTTATTTACACAATTTTGTCCCATTGTAAGAAGCAACTCTATATCTGACCAACATTTAGTATAGGTTTCAGAATGACAAAAATGCGACGTCTGTTAGGATTCCATATGTTGGATATACCCAAAGTGGTGAAGGGTATCATATAGTCGGCCCAGTCCGACTTTAATGCTATCCTTACTGGTTCTTAATACAGATATTTAAAATTTTGAATATGATTTGTTTCAAAAATATTGTTAAGTGGTATAAAATTTGTTTGTGGCTTTGTATCATGGACTTACCATGGACTTAAACCACTTTCAAAATAAATGACTCATAACTAAGAGTGACCCTCATCCCAAATTTCAAGATTCTAGCTTCAGCCGTACCATCTGGTCGTTGATGAATCATTAAGTCAGTCAATCATTTTACTCGTTTAAAAATATAGACATTTCTGATATATGCCATCAGCTCCCTATTAACACACACTTAACGCACTGTTCTCGTATATTAGTATAGAATATTTGTTTTATAATGTTTTTTTTTTTTTTTTTGTTTTCGAAAGAATAAACAACAAATTGCACAAAAAAAAAACATAAAACAAACTACGACAGTTTTCCAAAATGATAAATTATTTTCAAAGTCAAATTACTAACATGGAAAGCAAATTTGCAATAAATTTTATTCTTATCTAAATAACCACAAAAAAGGAAATAATTTTAAACAAAAAAATTAAAGTAATATTGCAATTGTGTGGATATTTCATACAAATACGGTTTTTTGGTATAACAAATAAAATATATATTTTTTTCAATATCAAATATAACAATCAATTAATTAATCATTCCAATACAAAAAACAAAATAAAATTAGAAAATATTGTTTGTTTATTTCTTTACGGCCAATAAAGGTTATAATTTTGGAAATTGAAAGAAAAAAAATAAAAGAGGCACATTTTGTTGTGGCACAAAGAATAATAATTTTTAATTTTTTATAAAATTTCGAAAAATCAATTTTTTGGCAAAGTCTGTATTTATGTATAAAACTCAACGATTAACGTACATTTAACGCAGTTAGGTGGTAAATTAAATCTTACCTGAATTTATTAATTGCTTGATCACCTAATTCATAAAATTTTATTTCTTCACTAAATACGTCTAAAGGGACATTGACCGGTCTCCGTAGTCGGCCACCTAGAAATTTCATTGTTCATATTCATATACAGAGTTTTGGTAATATTTTTTTTTTTTTTTTGCAGGCAGCAGTCAGACAGGCAGGCAGGAAATCAAAGGAGGATGATGCACAACAGGATAACATAAATTACGTTTTTTCGGAGGGTGGGAGAGGGCGGGGTAGTAACAGGGATATTGTAACACGTAAATAAGAAACAAAAACAACAAAAGAAATTGAAAATAAAAAAAAACAAATTCAAATTAAAATATATAAATAAAAAAAATGTTTAAATAATAAATACATATTTTAATATAAATATATTATTTGTTGTTGTTATCGTTGTAGATGTAGTAGTAGATATTGTTGTTGTTTTTTTTGGGTTTGGTTATTATTTATAATATAAAAGAAGAGGAGAAAAAATATTACAAGATTAGTTAGTTTCAATATCATTATATATAGAAAATTTATTATATACAGAAATAGTTTTTTTATATAAAAATGTTAAGTGTGTCCAGCCTGTCCTGGCTGTAAAGTGTTGTTTTGTTATTGTTCTTGTAAGCGATATATATATATATATATATATAGAAAAGTTCTTGGCAACTGTTCGAACTTACCACTTTGATAATAGTATAAAATAGCATCGAAGCTCGGTCGACTACGGTCAAAAAAATATTCGTTTCTCAGCGGGTCAAAGTACCGTAATCTCCGAGCTGGATCCCCCAGTAACGTATCGGGGAACTGATTTAACGTTCGTAATTGTGTTTCAAACCTTAACCCGCTTACCTGAAATTAAAGAAAAGTTGGAAGATTAAAATAATGAATATATAAAAAAAAATAACATCGACGTTTGCCTTTCGAGGTGTTTATAAGCTCCAACATGAAGAAATTTAGAATCCTGTAAAATTAAGAAAGTGTGAAACGATGGGTTGTATTTTTGGACTTGATCTAGATTCAGTTTGACTTATAAGAAGTTTCCAATTTTTGAAAATGTTGACCGAATTGTGGAGGAGATACTAAAAGGAGGGTATCGTCTGTGGAAGATCTGAGTTATGCCCGTCTGCCTCAAAAAGGCCTAAGTAAATACTAATCTCATTAAAACACTTAAGGGAGGCATTTTATCCAGGGAATATCTGGGGAAATTCATCTGATAATGGAAGACCTGGGAAAGAATATTTCTATATAAAACCTACGGAATTTATTTTATCTGTCAATAGAAGACTTGAAAAAGATGTTCCCACCAACATGAAGACATTTAGAATAATTGTTAATCCAGAAGTTGTGAACTGATGGGTTGCGTCAGTGGAAGATCTGAGTTATGCCGTCTGTCTAAAGAATGCCTAGGTAAATACTTATCTCGTTAAAACACTTAAGGGAGGCATTTTATCCAGGGAATATCTGGGGAAATTCATCTGATAATGGAAGACCTGGGAAAGAATATTTCTATATAAAACCTACGGAATTTATTTTATCTGTCAATAGAAGACTTGAAAAATATGTTCCCTCCAACATGAAGACATTTAGAATAATTTTTAATCCAGAAGGTGTAGACTGATGGGTTGCATCTTTAGAATTGATCTAGGTTCAAGGTTTACAGATTCTTCTGTCAAGACCTGAGAAAGATTGTTTCTATATAAACCTACGAACATTTTTTTCGGGATATCTATCAATAGAGGGCACGAGGAAGGTTTTCCCTCGAGGTTATCTGAGGCTCCTAGAACTTCAATAGGCAAAAACCAAATTAAAATATCGCTTATTAAGAATAGGTATCGACGAGTGCAGTTCTTACAAATGGAATCTAATAGATTATTGTTTTTTAGGACCGGATACTGTATTGTAATGTTGATAGGTTTCCAAATTGTCTAAAATGTGAACCGATCTGAACTCTTTCATCCAAAATACCTAAAAACGATCCGACTTTGAATACAGGGGCTATGCCACCCAATGATTATTCAAATGCTAATTAGGGCCAACACGGCTGAAAAACTTGTCCAAAATCCTTCAAATAACAACAATTAGGGGAATATACAATTGGTTGGTGTCTTCACTAAGATCAATTAAAAAATTCTTTCCACGCACATCATCATATCAGATGGAATACATCCGAACCCACTGACATTCTTATAAAGAAGTTCGGTATCAACACGTGAGAACAACACAAATTAATTATGGCAGGAGATAGCGCCACCCCGAGGGAAATACACAAGGATCTCGACCAATGAGCAAAATCAAGGAGGCATTGTTTCTTGGTTTCAAGGGTTTGGTAAATGAACCGATATGTATACCCTACAAAACTATGTTGTCTGGGTTTTATGGCTTTGTGTATCCCCAAAGAGTTTATAACGCCAGCCACCTATTTGTATACCGATAGTCATATATCGATTAGCTGAGTCGATCTAGACATTTGTGGTCTGTCCATCATAGTTTCAAAACACGAAACTATGATGGACCAGTTACGATCCAATCTTCGAGTCGAAATTTTGCATGCAGAACCAGTTCTGGTCAAAGAAGATCCCTACTGTTTGTTATTGTATGAAATGGACTGTTTTTCTGGTCACTCTAGAGGCCACAATTATGACCGGAATATCACGAAATTTTAAACAGAGAAAAGGATTTGACAATAGAATAATCATTACTGTTTTGATGAAAATTGGTCAATATGTAGTGTATCAAATGGACCCGGACTTTTGTGTGGAAAATGACAAAATTCTTATTCTAGTGCGTATATATATACTCCTAAAGTACATAGAACCGAGAAGTTGATAGAATATGTCCAAGAAAAGTGAATGACCTTTCATACTGATTTTATTGTTCTATCTAGTCAGGGATTGGAGTTCTTCTTTAATGTCTACGTAGTTTGCTATTGTTTAGTATTACCCCGATATTGGGTATAAATTTCGACCTGATGGCTAGAAAATGTTGCATGAGGTTCCGGTTATGGACAAGGACGCCGCCAACAAATTTCTGGGATGAAATGGATCGAAAACTTTATATTTGTCTGGATATCTAGTCGCTCTAGATGCCACAATTAAATTTTAATTAAAATTAAAAGCCGAACATCACAATTTCCTATAGTGGATCAGAGGAGCTGTTAATTTAAATCGGTCAAGATAGTGCAAATATCGTGAAATATTTCCCAGGCTCCTGGAAAGAACTGCTAATAAAATATTTGAAAAAGTCTTCTGCATACAGAAAATATGTGAATGGTCGAGATAATCTGAGGAAAGTCTTGTGGAGAACGTTTATCTGTCTCTGGAAGACTTGAGGACGATATTTTGTCTATAGAAGACTCCCGACAGGTTTACTGTGCATGGATCCTACGTGAATAGATGTACTAGAGATGTTTCTTTTTTTCGCCACGGAAAATGTTTTCTATCAATGACACATAAGGACTAAAAATGTATTCTGCAGCTTTTTGCTCTCCACATGATTGGAATAATTTAAGATGCTTATATGTCCTTACTATACCTGTCAATAGAAGATCTAGGGAAAATTTGCAGTCCATAACATACCTGACGAAAATCTTCTGTCTATAGAAAACCTATGGAAGATCCAAGGACACTTATCTGTATCTAAAAGATTTGATTATTCTTATTTGTCGGTAGAAGAAGTTGTTCACGAAATACTAAAATATAGGCACTTCGCTTGGAAAAGTGTCTGGGACCAACAACTGAAAATTTTCACCTTTATATGTACACAATACTAAATAATGGACCAAAATTTAAAATTTTTAGACTGAAGAAAATTTGGAACAACTCAGTTGTAACCAGTGAGCGGAGCAATATAGTCGGACGGGGCCGACCATATCATACCCTACACAACTTCCACGTAAATCGAACTTTCTGTTCTTCTATATTCTGAGCTTGGGAAATATTTCCCGATATTTACACCCTCTTGCAAAATTATTATCTGATCATCACCGAAAATTATAAGCGTTGTCCTTGACTATACCTGGATCCTAATGAAAAATTTCAAAATATATTACCGTCCTCTAGTGTGGTAATGGGTTACTAAATAATATCTGAATACGTAAGCACCTGTAAATACTTAGATGTAACTTCCACACCCGAGTACATACGGCAATAAAATTGGTATCAATTTAAAGGTCGACCACTCCTCTTGTGTATATAATCAACTTCTCGTATCTATGTCCTTCATGAGTATTTATATGCGCTATAGAATACAAATGTTGTAATTTTTCACACAAAAAAAGTCTGAGTCCATTTGACCCGCTAAATATTGACCGATCTTTGTCAAAACAGGCATGCTTATTCTTTGGCCCAATCCCCTTCTCCATGTAAAAATTCGCGATATTTGGGCCATAATTGAGTCCTCTGGAGCGACCAGAAAATCAGACAAAAATAAAGTTTTTGTCCATTTCATCCCCTACCAAAAACAATAAAGATCTTCATTGGTCACAACCCATCTTACGTGCAAAATTTCGTGAAGGTTGGTCCATAACTGTGGCCTGTATCGTGTTTACAGATTATAATTGACCGACGGACAGACACACATGCCTAGATCGACTCAGCTAGTCGAGATATGACGATCGGTATACTTAAAGGTGGGTCTAGGATCAATATTTCGCGGCGTTACAAACTCTTGGAGCTGCACAAAGATATAATACCCTGACAACATACTTGTGTAGGGTATAAAAATAGCTGAAATCCTCAAAATAACAAAACATAGAGGTACCATTATATGGGGTCTACAGATTTTCTGTGTACGGGTCTATAGATGCCCTGCAGATTTTCTGTGAGTGCTTCTCCTTTTTCTAGAAAGAACGAAGAAGACTTTCTATAAAAAAGACATCTGAACTAAGGAAAAGCTGATTTCTGTCTATAGACAACGTCAAGCAGGTCATCTGCGCTGAGAACACATCTAGACGGTTTTCTATATATTGAAGATCTAAAGAATGTATTTTTGTATCAAAGAACTACTCATTCGAAAGAGTGGAGTGGATGCCATCTTCAGACTTGATCTAGGTTTGATAAACATATTACGATGTACAAAATGTGTATCCAATCGAATACTACATTCGTTTGATGTTTGATTTACAAATTTTAGAATTAGAAGGATTGTACCGATATATCCTATCTTTGAACTTGATCTATATTTAAAAGTTTGTATGAAATTGGTTACTCTTTTCGAGAATTATCGCGCGCAACCGCCAGACAGATATGTCGGAAACTGATTTGGAACAAAGTTACATGGGGTCTATAGATGAGGCATATTTTTGTCGTATAAAAGTTACCCCATCAGTCACAAGGTTGAGGGTTTACAATTGTATATTTAATTAATTTTTTAAAGATTGGACTACTACAGGACATTTCCTTTTATATATCATCTTATAATCATCAGAAAATCCATAACCACAATTACAATAATAAAAAAATTAAACATTTAAAACTAACAAAAAATAACAACAACACACAATTATACTTACATTTATAACAACTCTTTCACAAAAATCATGATCATGAGGAATGGGTTCAAAGTGTTGTGGCCCGCCACCATAGCCATGACCAGCCCCCCCTTCTTCGTCTTGACTGCTTAATTTGGGTAAAGACCTAAAGGGAGAAAAAACATAGAAGGAAAAAAATATATAAATTATTGTCATAATAGTTTTTTTTTGTATATATATAAATGCAATTTAAACACTTAGCCTATGGAGAATTGTTTTTATTTGTTGTCATAAAATTTGAAAAAAAATCCTTGTTAAATTGTAAAGCCTTCTTCAGGTTACGAGCCAAGTCTGCCAGTCGTCCTGCCAGTTTAGATCTTTTTCATGTTGCCAAAAAAACCAGTCCCCACCCAAACCCAGTGCTTGCAAAAAACCCATGTTTGTTCAACCACTTGTAAGCAAAATCATCAACAATTGCAATCACAAATTTTTAAACCATCGCACACACAAACACAACGAACATTTCGACCACTTTAGGGGGCCACTTTTTCTTGGCTCCTTGACAAAAATTTCCAAAAGTGCTTGTTAAAGTTCACACAGTGTAATCTAAATCAATTTGGGCATATGTATTTGTAATTTGCCGCCACATAATAAAGTGTGATATCGTTTAAATATATTTTTTTTCATTTGCGGTGGAAATGGAATTTGTTGTTGTAATAAAAATATATATTTCCTGGTGGTAACACCTTGTACTTTTGGAAGTATTAGGTATTTCAATTTTTGTTGGTATGAATATTTAATGGGCACTAAGTGATATGGGCATGAAAACTAAAGAACAAAAAATTTGTAGTTATTTTAAAGCATATAAAATAAAAATGAAAAATCCAATACTAGAAAATCTTTGAAAAAAATATTTTTAAAAAATCCACTTTTAGAAAACTCTTTGAAAAAATATTATTTAAAAAAATCCACGCCTAGAAGAATCTTTGGATTTTTTAATCCACGACTAGAATCCAAGCCTAGAAGAATCTTTGGTAATTTTTTAAATCCACGCCTAGAAGAATCTTTCGAAATTTTTAAATCCACGACTAGAATCTACGTCTAGAACAATCTTTGAAAAATATATTTTAAAAGAATACACGCCTAGAACAATATTTGACAAATATATTTTAAAACCAGTAATGAAAGTAGTAAAGTCGGACTGGGCCGACTATATGATACCTTTCACCACTTTGAATATATTCCACATATGTATCCTAACAGACGTCGCCTTTTAGAAGGAACATTGACATGAAATTGAACGAACTTAAATCTAAATCTAACCCGATTTTCTCGAAACTTAACACACGAGCTATGGTAGGGACAGATTTGCATTTCAAAGGTACGAACATCCCCATGAACATGCAGAAAAACAACAACATCAAGTGTAAATAGAAAACCAGAAAAAAACAAAATTTCTGTAAATACACTTGTAAAGAGGTTGTTAGAAGTACTTCAACGTATAAAACATTCAATTGTAGTATCTTCAGTACACTGTACAAAATTGTGTGCCGGTCGGGTAAACTTTGAATCTATAGTGCGCAATTTACATTAAATCGGACGAAAATAGATTTTGGGGGCTAAATCTAAATCTGAACCAATTTTCACGAAACATATCACACATCATTCTGGACCAAATTAAGTACCCCATGCCAAATTCCGTGCAAAACGAAAGATATTTAGGGACTTTGGAGCCCCATTCACCATAAATCGGACGAAAATATATATGGGTGCTACATGTAAATCAGACCCGATTTTTTGGCACACGTCATTCTAGACTCAATTGAGTAAACCATGCAAAATTTCACGCATATCGAACGATATATAGGGACTTTGTGCACCTTTTACATAAAATCGGATAAAAACTATGGGAGCTATATCGGAACCGATTTTCTGAAAACTTAGCACATATCATTCTGAACCTAAATCGGTACCCTATGCCAAATTTCGTACAAATCGAATGACACATAGGGACTTTGGTGCCCCATTTAATTTAGATCGGACGAAAATATATATAGGAGCTACATTAAAATCTCAACCGATTTTCTCGAAACTTGACACACATCAGTCTAGACACAATTCAGTATACTATGCAAAATTTCGTGCAAATAGAAAGTTATATGGGGGCTTTGGCGTATAATTTACATACAATCGGATAAAACTATATATGGGAGCTATATCAAAATCTGAACCGATTTTCTCGAAACTTAAAACACATCATTCTGGACTCAATTGAACACATCGTGCAAATTTTCGTGCAAATCGAAAGATATATAGGCGCTTTGGCGCACCATTTACATAACATCGAACAATGCTATATATGGGAGCTTTATCTAAATCTGAATCGATTTTTACGAAACATAAGACACATCATTCTGGACCTAATTCAGAACTCTGTGCCAAATTGCATGCAAATCGAATGATATATACGGACTTTGGCGCACCATTTACATAAAATCGGACAATACTATATATGGGAGCTTTATCTAAATCTGAACCGATTTTCTCCAAACTTAACACATATCATTCTGGACCTACTTCAGTACACTATGCATATTTTCGTGCAAATTGAAGGATATATAGGAACTTTGGTGCCCCATTTACATTAAATCGGACGAATATAAATGGGAGATATATCTAAATCTGAACCGATTTTCTCGAAACTTGACACACATCATTCTAGACACAATTCAGTATACTATGCAAAATTTCGTGCAAATCTAAAGGTATATAGGGGCTTTGGCGCACCATTTACATAAAATCGGACTAAACTATATATGGGAACTATATCTAAATCTGAACCGATTTTCCCGAAACATAACACACATCGTTCTGGACTCAATTGATCACACCGTGCCAATTTTCGTGCAAATTGAATGATATATAGATACTTTGGTGCGCTATTTACCTTAAATCGGACGAAAATATATATAGGAGATATATGAAAATCTGAACCGATTTTCTCGAAAGTTGACACACACTATTCAGTATACTATGCAAAATTTCGTGCAAATAGAAACATATACAGGGGCTTTGGCGCACCATTTACATAAAATCGGACAATTCTATATATGGGAGCTATATCTAAATCTGAACCGATTTTCACGAACTTTAGCACACATCCTTCTGGACCTAATTCAAAACTCTGTGCCAAATTTCATGCAAATGGAATGATATATAGGGACTTTGGTGCACCATTTACATAAAATCGGACGAAACTATATACGGGAGCTATATTTAAATCTCAACAGATTTTCGTCAATTTCAGTAGGGTTCGTCTTTGGGCCAAATAAGTGAGCTGTACCAAATTTCATCCAATTAGGATCATATATGCGACCCTAACTTTGTTTACAATTTAACATCTATAGACGGACGGACATGCATAAATCGACTCAGAAAGTGATTCTATGCATATTCTCAAAAGGAACGATGGGTATATCCCGTTTCCTTTTACCTGTTACAAACATATGCACTAAGACATAATACCCTGTACCACAGTGCGGTGAAGGGTAAAACAATACACGGCTAGAACAATCTTTGAAAAATGTATTTTTAAAAAATCCACGCCTTAACATTCATCGAAAAATATTTTTTTTCAAAAAGCCAAGCCTTAACGATCATCGAAAATTTTTTTTTTAAAAGCCACGCCTTAACAGTCATCGAAAAAATATTTTGAAAAAATTGACGCCTATAAAAGTCAGAGAAAACAATATATTTAACATTTTTATTGACAAAAATATGTCATCGAATAATCAGCCTCAAGTTATTATTATCCCCCAATATACAGAAATCATTTCTCTAACCTCCCTCCCTTCCCTTTCAGGTCCTATCGATTCACTCAATTGAAAAGGTTCAATGATTTCATAGTTCATTTTTTTCTTGTGAGAAATTAACATTGCAAATGTAATTGCACTTGTCTATGACGCCGTGCCATGATTGCCGTTATATTCATCTCCCCTTCATGACGATTGCGGGTGGCGGCCTACTGACTTCTCATCAATAAACTGCTAAAGACAAGCGCAACAGTCAAATTCAATCGTCATTTTCAACAGCCAACACCACCACATTTACCTTGCCCCCTCCTCAGGCAATAGAAAAGACAAGGCTAAACTATTTTTAGTTATATATGCCTCTATATATACACAGATGACATATATATTTATAGCTATATACAACTACACGTTTATACATAACACGGTATGGTATATTTGCCGCTATATACTACCGTGTAACCTTCTAGCATTTGTTAGATAAATATTTTCAGGCAGTAGTTAGGCGGCAAATGAGGGAGGCCGTATTCGACAGTAGTTGACTCAAGGCAAGGAGATTCATATTCGAGGAATCACAACTTATTGTCAATTAAAAAAATCGTGATCATGGCTTAGAATATCCTCTTATATTGGTACTTCTGTTTTTTAAATATTTCTCATATATATTTTTCAATGGAAGAAACCACTTGCTTCATAAATATTTTGTATTATGGAAAATTAAATTCCTTTTTTTAAATCCTCTTAAAAGTGTTTATTTTCAAAATATGATTTATGAGTATTGCAATATTTCATAACCCAATGCAATCAGTTTAGACTGGCCTTAGAATTGGTGTAATGGCAATAAACAGCAATTTACAAATCATTTGTTATCTGTATATATACAGGTGACTTTGTGTACATATCTATGATTTATGTACATTTCTTCTCTATATAACCAACCTTATAAAATACTGACGAATTTTCACTACATACACGTTTTCTTTTTTGCCTTTGTGGCTCTGTGTGCATTGTTGATGCATGCATGCATTTGCATTGAAATTGGGTCAAATGTTATATTCTCTTTAAGGCCGCTCTTATTTCATCCACCTCTCTCTCAGTCTTGCTCTCTTCGTCTCTCATTTCATTCGTTTCGTTATGTTCCATGAAAACAAATCATCAACGTCAGTTTTTTTTTCATCGCAAACAAACGGTATTAAAACGTCATGCACTTCCATTCGAAGGCGGCCAGGACGTATTAATTCCCACTCTCTGTCTTTCTATTTCCCTCTCTCTTTCTGTGATTCGTGTTTCAAGTGATATTTTTTCTCCCTCACCTATATACCATAATCTATGACGTCACATGCCGCATATATACCATGTGTTATATACCTTTTCGTTATATATATAGGTACAGTGTTAGGTAGAAGTTTATTTTCCATAGTTGGCTGTGTGGCTGACAGACTGTCTATCTATCTCTTTCTATGTACTCGGCAAAAGTGCATTTGGTAAATGCATAGCATTTATTCACCATCTACCATGAATTTGGTTCATTAGCACATTCACTGAAGAAACAGAACTGTTAAAAATGAGGAGAATTAGAAATAGTAGTAGTTTCATAAGAACCAAATCCGAGAAGGCATACTTTTGTAAAAACCGTTTAAAATAACTAAAGTCGGTCGAATTTTTATACGAGGCCAATGCCAATGACCGTGGACTTATATTGAAAATTTTCTGTGAAGGTACCGGAATATTCAATTATAGCGATTAATATTCAATTAATAACGAAAATTAGAGGACTTTACCTGATGATGGACCGATATTGTTAATTTTGGTATGGCGATTCGACACCCACTAAAAACCTCAAAATACCAAAAAAGAGCCAATTCGGTTGATAAATACGCCTAAAATATGGAATAGTAGGAGTACACCAAAATATCGAAATCTAGGAGCGTATTTAAATGGGAATTACCCTGAAAAGTATACCAATGTTGAACATTTTATGAGAATGAAGATTTTACATTTAATGTGAAACAACAATTTCAAAAATATTGTCGAACATCCAATGGAACGGAATGAGGATAAAACAAGCAGACTTCAGGAAAGCGAAAATTTTGCAAAAGGATGCTTCGAAGAATTCACGCCAATGGGCATAACCTACAAGGTCAAGTTATCAAAACCTTAGGGCTAGACGACATCTCGATGCTCATGCTAAATCATGTGTATCCGGTCCGTGATACCTTCGGTATCAAGATGGACAAAATTATACCACTGTCAAACCCGTATCACTTCTCCCGTCTCGAGCGTCTAAAATGCAGAGGCCAAAACTCCACAAGCCAGTAAATAAAAATGGGTATCCCACAAGGATGTGTCATCTCGTCCCCGTGCCATCTATACCTCTGGAGCAGATGTCGTCGAAGACAAAATGAACACATATTTATCATGCGTTACCACATTTTTTCAGGGTAAGATATATACAGATTTCCTAATCTAAATCAAGCGATACTATCTTGACATCTTAGAATAAGGAGGTCAAGCGGCAACTTCACATATCCATGAGAGGTAAAACCATTTTAACGACCCAAACCCCAAAAAATTTTGGATAGCCTCCTGTCCAGACACTTTACAAGGCTGACAACAAAAGTACAGAAGCGTACAGGGACCAAAAGTCGTCAAGACGAATGATAAGAATGGGCGTCCCACAAAGAGTGTCATCTAGCTATCGTATCATCCTTGCCTCTGCAACCGTATGTGTCCAAATGACAAATATGAATCAGTTGCATCAGGAGGCAAGGATACTCTTAGGCAGATCCATCACCACGACGTATCCGGAAGGACATCATACGATTCGCACTCCGACAGTCCAGCAAAGTGTCACTAAACATCACCTTTATTAAAAAGGGGTACTTCTCAATAAAAACTTGTCGGTAATGAATAAGGTCAAAATAGATTAACCTATTCTATAGATTTTTAACAAAAGTATAATGGAATATTCGAAGCAAATTGCCTGCATCAGCAGCCTCAAACATTTTCCAATATATAACTTTGACATCAAAATTAACGAAAAATAATAAAATGATGATAAAGAAAAAAGTTAGCGCCATCAAGAGGAAAATAGCAACACTAAAATAAGCAAGGACGCCAACCGCTTTACAACATTCAGAGGGCGTTGTTTCAGGTAACTATTGATAGTAGTGGTTCTGAATTTATCCTCTTATTACAACTCGAAGGGCATCATGCCATATAGCAACGACATCCAGGAAGTCATTGCATTGGACATAGAACAATTGTCACAGGCTATATCCCTGAGATCTGTTCACACTCAGACAGTCCAGCATGCTGTCAATGATCATGAGCCTTCATTGCCAACCACTAGCGGTCGCCGAAGCTGATAAGTCTTTTCTCAGAAGAACCGGCCAGGATGGTTAGTCTTTCTAAACGCATACCAAGCGAGAATAGCCGGGATCGATACAGGCCAATTATTAGTTTGACAGTTAGTTTTAAAAAGAACCAATAGTAAGTAAATCCCAATGGGTAGACAAACTTCTACAGTACAAAAAGGATCCCGTTTTGAATATCAGCGGATGAGGAAAAATTCCTTCAAAACACTTTTTGAATATTAGTAAAGCCCCCCCGAAGCCTCTTTATATTCTGATAAAGAATCTTGGCATCAAAATCAATAAAAGAGGATAACATAGGAATGACAGAAGATACCGCCACCAATACGAAAATGGCAAAACCAAATAATCAAAGACTCCAACCACACCTTAACATTCAAGGGGTCGTTGTATCAGGCAACGATTGATAAAACAATACCCTTTTCCACTTAAAAGGGGTTATTTTCAATAAAATCGGATACTTCTTTTCTACAAAGGACATAAAGAGTTCACTTTCTGTTAATAAAAAGTACCAATTGTTCATTAAACGTACCAATCTTTAAAATAAAAGCCAGTGAGCAGCCGAACGGGGTGACCAAATGACTCAACTATCACTGAGCTCTAAGTTTCTGCGGATCTGTATTCCCCACCTGGTTGACTTTAACGGTATTTGTACTCTATTGCCAGATAGGAGGTCAACATCTTCTACACGCAATCTTTTCTGAATCATTTTTTCCCAGAGTAAACAATGTACTCCATAAGATTCAAAATTTGCTATATTACACAAACAATTTTTGGTTCATTTTGGCCGTTCATTACCATGACAGCCATTCGAATTAGTTGTTCAGAGCCATGGTCATTTTCTAACGTTCGGCTTGTAATTGTGACGCCTAGAGTGACTATACAACCAGAAAATGTAAAGTTTACTGCCTATTTCATCCCCGAAATATCATCTGATCATCATCGACAACTACAGGAGTCGTCCTAGTCCATAATCGGAACCCCATGCAAAATGTATTAGCCAGCAGCTTGAAAATTTATGTTCTCTAACGCGGGACATAGAACAATAAAATTGGTATCGGTTTAAATGTCAACCACTCCTCTTGGATATACTATCAACTTCTCGGGTCTATGTCCTTCAGTAGAACATACATAAGCCATAGAAAATTAAATTTTTAATATTTCACACAAACATCTGGGTAAATATTGACCGATCTTCAGCAAAACTGTCATGTTATTATAATGTCAGACCCTTTGTCTGTGTAAAATGTTGTGATATTCGGGTTATAATTATGGCCTCTAGAGCGACCAGAAAAACATACAACATTAAAGTGTTTGGTCCATTTCATCACCTGATCATTACCAAAAACAATAAGGGTCTTTATTGGACAGAACCCATCGTAGATGTAAAATTTCGTGACATTAGGTCAATAACTTTGGCCTTAATTCTTTTACAAATTATAATGAATGTTCGGACGGACACACCATGATATGATGGCCTCTAGAGCGACCAGAAAAAACGTACAACATCATTTCATCACCTAAATATTAACTTATCATTACCAAAACCAATAAGGGTATTCATTGGCCAGAACCCATCGTAAATGCAAAATGTCGTGACATTTAGTCAATAACTGTGGCCTTAATTGTGTTACAAATTATAATGGACGTTCGGACGGACACACCATGATAGGATAGGGCATGATATGATAGATATACTAAATGACGGACCTAATATTTCGCGGCGTTACTTTTTTTTGGGTCACACAAATCTATAATACCCTGAAAACATAGTTGTGTAGGGTACAAATAGGAATGTAAATATATAGCGCCACCCAGTGGAAAATAGCAACACTAAATAAGCAAAGACTTCAACCACTGCATAATATTAAAGAGGGCGTTGTTTCGGTCAACTATAAATGGCGATAAAAACGTAGCATTTAATAAAAGAAATTACAATTTTAATTAAAAGTACAAATTATACCCATTTTTATACACTACACAACTATGTTGTCAGGTATTATAGCTTTGTGCAGCCCCAAAAGTTAGTATACCGATCGTCATATCTCGACTAGCTGAGTCGATCTAGACATGTGTGTCCGTCCGTCCGCCCGTCTGTCCGTCTGTCCATTATAATTTGTAAACACGATGCAGGCCAAAGTTATGGACCAATCTTCATTAAAATTTTATATGTAGGATGGGTTCTGGCCAATGAAGAACCCTATTGTTTTTGGAAAAGATCGGTTAATATTTAGGGGATGAAATGGACCAAAAACTTTATTTTTGTCGGTTTTCCTCCAGAGGCCGCAATTATGACCCAAACACCTCGAATTTTTGCATGGAGAATGGAATTGGGCCAAGGAATAAGCATGCCTATTTTTGAATAAGCATGCCTAAATCGGTCAATATTTAGCGGGTCAAATGGACTCATACTTTTGTGCGAAAAATGACAAATTTTGTATTGCATGGCTTATATATTTACTCCTGAAGTATATAGACCCGAGAAGTTGATAGTGTATCGAAGAGGAGTGGTTGACCTTTAAATTGATACCAATTATATTGTCGTATGTACTCTGATGTGGGAGTTACACTTAAATATTTACAGGTGCTTACGTATTTATATATTATTTAGTAACCCATTACCACACTAAAGGGCGGAAATATAGCGCTGATGGCTTTGTAATTTTCCATGAAATTCATGTTATGGTCAACGACAACGACTATAATTTTCGGTGATGATCAGATAATAATTTTGGGATGAAGTGGACCGAAAACTTATTTTTTTGTTTGTTTTTGTTTTCGAGTCGATCTATAGGCCACAATTGGAAGCCCAACATCACAACATAACCCACCGTAAAGAGAATCTGGACAAGTACAGTCTACTGAATATTAGAAATATTTGTTGACATCTAGTCAGTCAAGAGGGTGCAAATATCGCGAAATATTGTCCAAGCTCAGAATATACAACCACAGAAAGTTAGATTTTCGTGGAAGTTGTGTAGGGTATCATATAGTCGGCCCCGTCCGGCTATACTGCTCCGCTCACTGGTTTTAAGTTAACAAATCGTCAGTTTCTAATAAATATTTTTTTTCTAAAAATTGTACCATTTTACAAAACTGGTACGTTTTTTTTAATATAATATCCATGGTATTATACATTTTTACAACATAAAATTGCTTTGGCTCAATTGCTATTGAAAACTCTCCCAGCACATAATTATTCCAGAAAATTTCCCGGTTATTGTTGTCGTCATTGTGTATGTACATACATACAATTATATATTTGTGTGTGTATATGCAAGGACCACAACCCGAATGCTATTCCTATGTCAATAAAAGTGGAATACTCTGACGTCATTACCCGACTGTAAATAGGTTACTCGTACATAGTATGTATGTCTATATACACACACACACCATCATAGACAACATTTTGTTCCCTGACAATGAGATAGGAAAAAAACAATATAATTTTTATCCGGAACTCCAATAGGATTGTTCATGTTGGTGAATATATGTATGTATGAAGGAATGCCACTTTACTCAGTTTTCAGTTATGCTGCCTCTTATAACTAAGAAAAAAGAAAGGATGACATTTTTATGCATCCTTAGAGCAGCAATCGCTTTGTCAGCATTTTATCGAGATAGAAATCGTTCCGGTTGTTGTTTTTGTCGTCTGTATTCATCGATCAGGTTATTCTGTAACTACAATTACTTGTTATTGAGTTTATTGGAATTCTTGAGTTAAGTATTTGATGGGGGCACCCTTCAAAACCAGCCATCCTACTGCTACAAAGTCCTTTAAGTTTTATTTTACCATTTTTTTCAGTTTTTGGTTTCTTTTATTTTTTGTCCTTTCGTTCGTTCCTCTTCAATGAAGTTCATAAAAATTCAATATGAATTATAGTTTCTTATAAAAAGAATTTGTCGTTGTTTTGCCTTGCCTTGAAAATGTTATATTGTCTCTGTTGTAAAGGGATTTGGTTGCTGGCCGGGTGCCCTGCCTGCATAGGGGACTATGACTGGGTTAGAGTACCCAAATGCTCTGCTGATACCGTTGCGGATGGATAATGACGATGACAGCGACGACGATGTTGTTGTTGTTGATGATGGCTTTCTTTATTGTCTTTGCTGACTTACAAGGCTAAGTATCCTGGGTTGTTGCTGCAAATAAGCCTTGAAACTATTTCTTGAAGATTTCTACTTGTGTGCGTTTGTTATTGTTCCTACTGCTGATTCAGTTCGTTCGTCGATCCTCTTCTTCCGTTGTCCTGCCGTCGTCATCGTCGTTGGGTACACAAATATTTGCTACAACTTTTGAACGGAAATTAAATTACTTAGTTGTCGTTATTTTTTGTTCTACTCTTTTGTTTTTGTTGTTGAAACGTGGACTTTGATTGCCGCTGTGGAGGATGGATAAGTTATTTTTTTCTCGTTTGTTTTGTTTTTTTTTCTATTTTTCTAGTGGCAATGATTTTAGAAGGATGCTGGATGGATGGTTTGTTTTTTTTAGCTGCTGTTTTCAATCGCCTGGGAAATAATTATCTCATAATGAGGAACGTTAAGATTATGGGTTTTTTCCTTAGGTTTTTTGTTTTTATTTTGCTTGCCCAACGATTTGATGGGATTATAAAATTATTGTTTAATGATTGACCCACATTTATGCGAATAGAGGGGGTGGAGCGATGTTTAGCTCTTCGGTATTAACTAATGAATTAGAAAATGTATTAATGAAGAATTGAAGGTAGGAAAATTACAATTCCCTTAGTAGCACCTTAGCGATGGCCTAAGCGAGATGTGCTTTAAAATCTTTTGTAAAATGTGTTCCTTGTTAAAAAAATCAATGAATGTATTACTTTTTAAAGTCGGCTTTGGGATGACTTACGTCAAATACTAACATATGTAATCTTTCAATAGAAGGGGGAAAGAAAAACTATTTCGAAGTAGTTTTCGGTCCACTATAGATACACTCGCCCTTCAGCTCGTCTATATAGACTCACTGGCCCTTCAGCTCGTCTATATAGACTCACTGGCCCTTCAGCTCGTCTATATAGACTCACTGGCCGTTCAGCTCGTCTATATAGACTCACTGGCCGTTCAGCTCGTCTATATAGACTCAGTGGCCCTTCAGCTCGTCTATATAGACTCAGTGGCCCTTCAGCTCGTCTATATAGACTCAGTGGCCCTTCAGCTCGTCTATATAGACTCAGTGGCCCTTCAGCTCGTCTATATAGACTCAGTTGTCCTTCAGCTCGTCTATATAGACTCACTGGCCCTTCAGCTCGTCTAAATAGACTCAGTGGCCCTTCAGCTCGTCTATATAGACTCAGTGGCCCTTCAGCTCGTCTATATAGACTCACTGGCCCTTCAGCTCGTCTATATAGACTCACTGGCCCTTCAGCTCGTCTATATAGACTCACTGGCCCTTCAGCTCGTCTATATAAACTCACAGGCCCTTCAGCTCGTCTATATAGATTCACCGGGCCTCGAGCTCTTCTACATAGATTCACTGACTCTTCAGCTCGTCCATACAGACTTTCTGGCTCTTCAGGGTATCTACGAAGACTATCTGTCGTTCAGAGTATGTAGATAAAGATATTGTCGACAATTCCTCGTCTATATAGACTCACTGGCCCTTCAGCTCGTCTATATAAACTCACAGGCCCTTCAGCTCGTTTACATAGATTCACCGGGCCTCGAGCTCTTCTACATAGATTCACTGACTCTTCAGCTCGTCCATACAGACTTTCTGGCTCTTCAGGGTATATACGAAGACTATCTGTCGTTCAGAGTATGTAGATAAAGATATTGTCGACAATTCCTCGTCTATATAGACTCATTGGCCCTTCAGCTCGTCTATATAAACTCACAGGCCCTTCAGCTCGTGTATATGGATTCACCGGGCCTCCAGCTCTTCTACATAGATTTACTGACTCTTCAGCTCGTCCATACAGACTTTCTGGCTCTTCAGGGTATCTACGAAGACTATCTGTCGTTCAGAGTATGTAGTTAAAGATATTGTCGACAATTCCTCCCAGTTCTCTAAAGACTATAGCGTCAGCTCATTTACAAATAATCCCACCAGGGCTTTTTGCTTTCTTAAAAAAATACTCCTTAACAAAACAACTGATTTATTTAAATCACATATGGCGTATGATTTATGTATGTTACTAATACGTCATGCTGCCCTCTTTAACCCATATGGAATACCTAAAAGTAGGCAACACAAAAACAAATCGACTCTAACACCTTAGAAAAAAAATATATGTAAATGTCACACATAAAGTTTGAGTAAAAAATAATCTATTATTTAACACACATAAACACATATTTTCAGCTACAACAACAACAAAAAACCAAAACAAAACTGAAAAAAACCAAACACTTCGACAACGACGACCACTATCAGAACGACACAAAACGACATTTCAAGTAGTTGAAAAGTACCTGTAAACAGCAACACTCTGCTATGCTAGCAGGATACTTGAAAATGCAATATGTGCCAATGTGAGGTGTAGATATGGGTGTGAGTGTGTGTGAACATGTTTGAGTGTATCATACTCACTCACATCATCAACCTATATAACACTAATTTTTTACTACAGACGCACTTGTTCAATCTTTATGCACGAAGCAAAAAATATATATTCACACACACATAAACACCCTAGGATGATACAGAATATTTAAACATCATCATCATCTGCTTGGGTAATACTTTAAAGTCATTCGTGAAAAAACCTGAGTTATGGATAGAGGTTTGGAGGGGAAAACTGACTACTTTTCCTCTTGTCCACTTCTATCTTGTTTGCTTGTGTCGCTGGTGTGTAGAAGAAAACAAAAGAGACTTAGAAGACTTCATTCTCGTTCTCTTCTAATACAAAACAGCCACCATCAAAACTAAGCTACTGCTGTTGTTGACTTAGACGGCCCATTAATAGCTGTGGCAGCCATGCAACTTATACATGGCTGCTGCTATTCACAACTCAGCCATCACTTCAGTTCGGGCGTTTTCTTTGTTTTTTGTTTGTGTGTTTCTGTTCTTCTTGACGTTATTGTTACGACGCAACATTGAATGTCGTTTGTGACGTCATTAAGTCATTTAATATTTTATTATGATTTTTGTTTTGTTTTCAATTTCATTCATACATTTATGGTCGTCATTAGACATAACACGGGCGATTGTATTTTTTTATTTATATGTAGAGGAATGTCTAGGGGTCGTGAAAGGCTGAACACATAATGGAAGAGATGATTATAACAAAAAAATGTTGGTAAAAGAGAATATATCAAATACTGTCAGTAAAAACAAATGTCATATCTTAAAGTTGGGTCTTCGTATCAAGACTACCTATTTTCATGGCTCTACGAAGACATCAGCTTGTCTATTAAGACTCATTGAACCTTGACTCCCTGACTTTTTTGTATTAATAGGCTCCCTGGTGAACTGAAGGGGTGGGATTTTGAAATTACTTCTTGCCATTCAGCTCGTATACAGGACTGGCATTTCTGGTCAACTATGAATAACCCACGGGCATCCAACTTGGATATTAAGACTCCTGGAACCCTATTCTTGCACATAAAAACTCTCTGGCCCTTCAGCTCATCTATGAACATTCCCTGGCTCTTTGAAGACTCCCTGACCTTCAATTTGGTTAGAATGACTCATTTGACTCAATTCTTGTGCATGAAGACTCCCTGACCTTTCAGTCGGGTATGAAGGCTCCCTGACGTTTCAGGTTTTCTATAAAGACTCTCGGACTCCCTTCAGCTCATCTGTAGACTCCGGGACTCTTCAGCACGTCTGTAAGAAATTCTCTGGCTTTTAAGTCTATCTATGATGACTAACTTCAGTTCATCTTAGAGACTCTCTTGAGTTTGTCTATAGAGACACACTTCAGCTCGTCTATTGAGACTCCCGCAACTTCAGCTCGTTTGAGATTTCCTGTTCCTTCAACTAGTCAATCAGTACTCCCTGTCCCTTCCGACTAATAAATACCGCCAGGCTCAGGTCCTAACCTCGTTTATAAAATTCCCATTGCTTTTATCTCATCTATAAAACTTCGGTGGCCTTTATCACTTTCACCTCGTCTATAAAGACTACTTGGGCCTTATCCTTAGGCCTCCCAGTCCCTTCTGCTCGTTTATGAAGAGTCCATGGCCCATCTGTTTGCCTATTAAGGCTCGTTGGCATTTTGCTTGTATATGAAAATTCCCTGTCCCTTCAACGTGAAAAAACCCTGGCCCAGCAGCTTGGACATAAAGATTTCTGAACCTTCAGCTTGCCTATGAAGACTCCGAGACCTTTGACAGACGCTTCAGGTGACCTATAAAGTCTTCCTGATCTTCAGTCCATCTGTTAGGATTCCCTGGTCCTAGCCTCGTTTATAACATTCCCATGTGCCTACATCTCGGCTTTCAAGACCCCTTGGACCTTAAAAATGAAGACTCTCTGGCCCTTCAGCTTGTCTGTCTCACGTCCTTAAGCTTAGATATAAAAATTAACAACCCCTTCAAATCGCCTATAAAGATTTCCTGGGCCTGGCTGTAATTGGCTATTCAGCTCCTTTATGAAGACTCACAGGACATTCAGCTCATATAAAAACTCCCTGTCACTCCAGCTCGTCTATAAAGACTCCCTGTCGTCCAGTTCCTTTATATAGACTTGGTGGCCCTTTAGTTCTTCAATGAAACCCCCCGACCCTCCAATTCATTTTTTAAAAATAGATGTATAATCCCTTTGTATAAATTAATTACATTCATATATCATATATTTATGTATGTAATGCAATACTATTAAAATTGCACATTCTTCTTAATTAAATTCTATATGTAATACAAACAAATGTTGACCTCTCTCTCTATCTCTCTCTTGCGGCATATAAAATTATTATCCTCAATTAGTCAAGCAATTTCAAATAAATTAACTTAAAACAAAAATGCCAAAAGGAGTGCTTTATGGGCTATTTGGAAAAATTCAATATTGTGGAGTGAAAATATATACATATATATAAAAAATTAAAATCACTTCACACCACACCTAGGCAAATATGTATGAACGAGTGTGTGTGTGTGTGTATGTGAATGACAATGTGCCATACAAATGTGTTCCACATACTCTATGACGATGAAGATGATGACGATATTTTTGAGGAGATTTAAAATAAATTGTATAAATTGATATTTATAGCAGTTACTTAAAGTAATATATTGAAATGTGTCAGTAAATGTACTCGAAATACATTTATTTCAATATATGCATATGTATATGTGAATATGTGGTTGAATTTTCAATTATGTGCATATGTTCTTGAGGCGAAAAAATACATTAAATTATAGATTTTATTGCCTACATTTAGGCTACACATGGCAACAGAAGCTGTAGAGTAGCAGCAGTAAAACTGAAAAAAATATATATTTAATTTTTGCTATCGACACACACACATGTACATATTCGCATGTATATGCATTGTATATTGCCTTATTTGTTTACAATAAAAGTTATTGAACAGGAAACAAGTGAATTGGAAATACTGTACAATGAGATGTTGCATGTCCGCTTTCCCCCTCATTCTTTCATGGCCTTTTAAGTACATGTAAAAAGAATGGCGAATTCATGTTTTGTTAGTATTGGTGAAATTGGTAAATAACCATTTGGCCGAAAGAGTTAAGAGTACCAATTGGTCAATATAAGTACACATCGAAAAATTGCTGACAGCAAGGATGGGAAGATATACTTTAGGGTTGCCATACAAAATGCGACAGCGAAACTTTATAGATGAGTTGATGAGCCAATGAGTCGCTATGGTCGAGCTGGAGGGTCAGAAGTCTTTATAGAAAAACTGAAGGGTCAATGAATCTGTATCTGAAACCCAGAGAGTCTTCAAAGACGAGTGAAAGGGACAAGGTGTCATTATAAACAAGTTAAAGGACAAAGGGAAACTTTATACACGAGATGAAGGCTCAGTGAGTCTATATAGACGAGATGAAGGGTCAGTGAGTCTATGTAGACGAGCTGAAGGGCCAGTGAGTCTATATAGACGAGATGAAGGGCCAGTGAGTCTATATAGATGAGCTGAAGGGCCAGTGAGTCTATATAGACGAGCTGAAGGGCCAGTGAGTCTATATAGACGAGCTGAAGGGCCAGTGAGTCTATATAGACGAGCTGAAGGGCCAGTGAGTCTATATAGACGAGCTGAAGGGCCAGTGAGTCTATATAGACGAGCTGAAGGGCCAGTGAGTCTATATAGACGAGCTGAAGGGCCAGTGAGTCTACATAGACGAGCTGAAGGGCCAGTGAGTCTATATAGACGAGCTGAAGGGCCAGTGAGTCTATATAGACGAGCTGAAGGGCCAGTGAGTCTATATAGACGAGCTGAAGGGCCAGTGAGTCTATATAGACGAGCTGAAGGGCCAGTGAGTCTATATAGACGAGCTGAAGGGCCAGTGAGTCTATATAGACGAGCTGAAGGGCCAGTGAGTCTATATAGACGAGCTGAAGGGCCAGTGAGTCTATATAGACGAGCTGAAGGGCCAGTGAGTCTATATAGACGAGCTGAAGGGCCAGTGAGTCTATATAGACGAGCTGAAGGGCCAGTGAGTCTATATAGACGAGCTGAAGGGCCAGTGAGTCTATATAGACGAGCTGAAGGGCCAGTGAGTCTATATAGACGAGCTGAAGGGCCAGTGAGTCTATATAGACGAGCTGAAGGGCCAGTGAGTCTATATAGACGAGCTGAAGGGCCAGTGAGTCTATATAGACGAGCTGAAGGGCCAGTGAGTCTATATAGACGAGCTGAAGGGCCAGTGAGTCTATATAGACGAGCTGAAGGGCCAGTGAGTCTATATAGACGAGCTGAAGGGCCAGTGAGTCTATATAGACGAGCTGAAGGGCCAGTGAGTCTATATAGACGAGCTGAAGGGCCAGTGAGTCTATATAGACGAGCTGAAGGGCCAGTGAGTCTATATAGACGAGCTGAAGGGCCAGTGAGTCTATATAGACGAGCTGAAGGGCCAGTGAGTCTATATAGACGAGCTGAAGGGCCAGGGAGTCTATATAGACGAGCTGAAGGGCCAGTGAGTCTATATAGACGAGCTGAAGGGCCAGTGAGTCTATATAGACGAGCTGAAGGGCCAGTGAGTCTATATAGACGAGCTGAAGGGCCAGTGAGTCTATATAGACGAGCTGAAGGGCCAGTGAGTCTATATAGAAGAGCTGAAGGGCCAGTGAGTCTATATAGATGAGCTGAGGGGCCATTGATCTGAAGGGTCAGCGAGCCTATATAGACGAGCTGAAAGGTCATTAAGTCTATATAGATGACGAGCTGAAGGGCCAGTGAGTCTATATAGACGAGTTGACGGGCTATATGAACGAGCTGAAGGCTATATGGACGAGCTGAAATGTTAGTGAGTCTATATAGAAGATCTGAAGAGCCAGTGAGTCTATATAAACCAGCTGAAGGGCCAGTGAGTCTATATAGACGAGCTTAAGGGCCAGTGAGTCTATATAGACGAGCTCAAGGGCCAGTGAGTCTATATAGACGAGCTGAAGGGCCATTGAATCTATATAGACGAGCTGAAGCAAGAGTTTTATAGGCGGACTGAAGTCTATGGGTTTTTTTAGGCGGAGTGAGTTTTTTTTTTTTGTTAATGAACAGAAGGCGTGGTAGACGGTCTGGGCGATTTGAAGACTGGCGGAACTTTTTAGACTAGCTGTTGACCAGATAATTCTATAGTGAAGGCTTTGAAGTTTGAAAAGGGAGTTTTTATATATTACCTGAAAGTAGTCTTCAGCACCCTTGAAGGACAAACTGAATCGCGACTGTATTGAGAAGCTGAAGAGAATCTCTAGAGAGAACCTGAAGAGACTATATACAGAGAAGCTGAAGGGTGCCTCGAAGACTTCAGCCTTCGTCTATATACGAACTGAAGCGAGTCTCTATATTCGAGTTGAAGTGGGTTGCTATCAAACAGAAGAGGGGTATTATATAGGAGCGGAATTGGGTCTCCATCGGTGAGCTGAATGGAGCTGCTATAGCCGGTCTTAAAGTAGGTATTTTATACGTGATCAGGATAGTCTTTATAGATGTTCTGCTTAGACGACCTTAAAATAGTATTTTAGATGAGTTAAGAATAGAATTTTTATATGAGCTGAAGAGAGAATTTTTCTGTGAGTTAAGATATAGACGAATTGAGGACTCTTAGATACGAGCTTAAAGTCTCAATGGACGAAGTCATTCTGAAAATTTTGAAAGGACATTGTGTCTATTAGGCCAGTGTGACTATGGACTGAAGCACTTCTCGGACTTCTCTGGAGCTCAACATGTCACAATTATATTTTCCTACTTACTTTCTTTGTTACAACTTCCTCCCCCAACAATCTGGCAACTCTACTCCATGTTCTTGTAAATATAATAAATAAATTGTAAATTGTGATGCTTGAAAGCCTTGGCATACATCCCTTAACCCTGAGGCATGCAATTTTCACTCTCTCTCACACACACACAAAACACTTCTACATTTGGTAAATGGTGGCAATTCAAGCCTCAGTACACAAACATATATACATGTCGAGTGTGGTACTAAGCAAGCAACAATGTGACCATGCATGAATGCCAGTACAGAAGTAGAGGGCTTAAAATATAAATATAAAAGGATGTGTGTTTACATACGAACGCACACACACTCATGTATTCACACACAACTTTGTGTGATGATGCAGACATGCATTTTTCGTCTAAACAAACACAATCGGCTTTGTATACATTCGCTCGAACACACACGCATAAATTGATGGTCCTCACACAGGAGCAGCCTTCTTGTGTGTTGAGAACGACGACGATGATGATGACGGATTATTATTCTTAAATTCCCATTTGCTTGCTTTTGTTGTGTCTATGGGTATGTGCCTGTGAGCTTGCTGTATGCATGTGTGTGATTTTGTATTGGGTGTACACATGGAGCTTAGATAAAAATGTAAATTTTAACATGCTTTGCATGCCATTAGCCATAGTGTTTAAAAGGGTCAGGGGGTAGGTGATGGAATTTTAAGGAATTTAAGAAGTTCTTCCTGGCGATATGTATTGAAATTTAAACCTCCGGATATTGGAGGGTTATGGTCTGAAAAGCATAGGTATTATTTTTGAAAACTGAGAACTATTTCTCGATATCCTTCTCCCTGAAGGTTGAAGAAGTTGTAGTAGTTATGCGAGGTTTGTAACTATTCAGGAACTAAAGAAATTATTTCATTCGGCATGTATTCGCCTATTGAAATTTAAAACCTTCTGATAATGGAGCGTTATGGTCTTTAATGAAGAGGATTAATTTTTGATAGGTGAAAAATATTTCCTTCAAATCAAATGATCTTCGAAGAATGTGTATCAATTATAAGAGGTTTGTAGCAATTCAGGAATATTAGAAGTTGTATTGGATTATTGAATACTAAGTGATTATGGGCATACATGCATTGCAATAATTATTGATATCTGACAAATATTGGCGTCAAATTATCTTCTCCCAAGAGGGTTGAAAATGGTGTATAAATTATGGGAGGTAATGGTGTGGAAGATTTAAATTTACTTCTTCTTCCATTAGAAAAAGGTCACTTCTACATCCTTTCCCGCATCATGAACACCTGCTACCATACTTCCACAGATTCCATGTCATGTGCTTCGTTTTTTTGTGGTTATGTTACTACCATGTCCATGTTTGGTATAGTCGTAGTTACGATTTTTTTACTGCACTGCGCACTTTTAAAGTTTTTGTTGTTGTTGTTCTAGTGCTGGAACTCAGTGAACAACATTGTTTATGGGTTGTTAAATTAATTAAAATTTAAGTCAATTTTAATTGATTGCATCACACGAAACATGCTCCAACAAAACTAAAAAAAGAGAAAATGTCCACATCATTTTGTGGTACGCTGTTAAAGTGTTCGGACAAGTTGTTGTGGTGGGTATCCAGCTTGTTCGGGTCTCCAAACCAAATACATTGACTAAGAGCCAGTTACCATAAAATGACATGTTGTTCCATTATTGAACAAGGCTCAATGTGTGTGTGTGTGTCCTGTCAGGTCTATTTAGGTTTGACATGGTCAGATGTTTTGAAAAATTTAGAAAAAAAATACGAAGGAAGACCAGCAACAACAACAGAACATGATGCAAATTGAGTGACAAAAGACTGAATATATGTTTGGAGTGGAAATTCAGAGCTTTTACAGGTATTCAATAGGGATTCTATGTTGTCGATTTAGAAGTGCCAATATAGATGTTCAAATGGTACATTCGACGGGCGGTCATATAGTAACCTTGATATAAAGAGTAATAGACCAAACGGCAATTATATGACCATTTAAATGTAAGTATTTATTCCGGGACAAAAATCCATTTTTGTAAGAAGGTATATCCACCCAAAGGATATATATATATATATATATATATATATCCAAAGGATATAGAAAATTGGGACTGAGACTTCATTGATGACAAATAGTAATCTTAGAATAACACAACAAAGAAAATATTTTTAAACTCTGAGACATAATCGAAGTCAATGTCTGGGGGCTGGAAAATCCCTTATAGAGATTAAAAGGCATTGGTGAGTATATGACAACACCAGAATATGGCACGATTATGTTCTTGCTGTCGATCCTTTTATACGTGGAGAGATACCTTAGTATCAAGATTTGTCGTTATTGTATGCATTCCCTTTCCCGATATTAATATAGAAGAACAATGGCAGAGAATTGCCCACTCCATACAAACTGCAGCAAAAGCAACACATGGTTACCAAAAACCACCACTACTGATATGAAAAACGCAGCATATGGGGCAACCTTGCAGCCAGTAGCAACACAGAGAATTATCGGGAGAAAAGGAGAGAGGTGAAACGTATTTTCAGAAAAAAGAAGTAAGGACAAGAAAACCGTAAGCGTGAGCAAATCGAAATGTACAGGAGGCGGAATGAAGTCAGGAAATTTTACCAATGAGTAAAACACCAAACCGCAGGCACATCCTTCTGTGGAGATGGAAACCTGGTGATAGATACAGAGAGCGTATTGAGGATCTGGAAGGATCATTTTGAAAAGCTTCTGTTATCAAATAGTGGCGGTGAAGAAGATATTGTATATCACCTAACCAAGATCAGGTCAGAGTAGCAATTAACCGGCTGAAGAATAATAAAGCAGCAGGAGCTGATGGATTACTAGCCGATCTATTCAAGACCGGTGGTCAGATGCTTGTCAGGAGCATGCATCAGCTGATTAGTACAATTTGGCTAGAGGAATGCATGCCCAAAGCTTGGACCCTCAGCATCCTGTGTCCCATGCACAAAAAAGGAGACAAGACGATATGTGCAGAACCCATAAAAATGACGGTATATATTGTATATCACCTTACCAAGATGAGGTCAGAGTAGCAATTAACCGGCTGAAGAATAATAAAGCAGCAGGAGCTGATGGATTACCAGCCGAACTATTCAAGAGTGATTCAAGAGCTGATTAGTACAATTTGGCTAGAGGAATGCATGCCCAATGTTTGGAACCTCAGCATCCTGTGTCCCATGCACAAAAAAGGAGACAAGACGATATGTGCAAACTATAGAGAAATAAGTCTCCTTCCCGTCACATATAAAGTGGTATCCAGCGTGATGTGTGGACGACTGAAGCCAAGGGTCAATGACATTATTGGACCATACCAATGCGGCTTCCGGTCTGGCAAATCCACCATTGACTGATTTTTACTCTGCGCCAGAAAACGACCTACGATTGGACAGCCTTATCCGTTCAGAGGTGTTTAAAGCCATATCTGCGTTAGGCATTCCTGCAAAATTAATACGGCTATGCAGAATAACTTTAACTGACACAAGGTCAGCAGTTACAGTAGGAGAGTACCTTTCGGAGCCCTTCAATAGCGAACGAGGATTAAGACAAGGTGACAGTTTGTCGAGTGACTTTTTTAACATACTGGTGGAAAAGGTCATACGATAGGCAAAGGTGAACAGAAATAACACTGTGTACACCCAACAACACATGTTACTCGCCGATGACATCGGTGTTACGGGTCGAACATTGCGAGCGGTAACAGCCACCTTTGAAGAAGTCTGCTGGTATCAATGCGCAAGACGTTCAGTAGACTCGGTCCAACTGTGGAACTTGAGAACAACAACTTCGAGGTAGTCAAAGATTTTATATACCTTGGTAGCGCCATAAATAAAACTAATGACATCAGTTTTGAATTTCGGAAAATGATGCTACTATGGCCAATGTAATAAATTTAGAATTAATGCCCTGTACCACAGTGAGGTGAAGGATATAACAAAACCACCTCTCGCCAGACCAATCTAACAATCTACAAAACGCATGGGTACATGCGAAAGCAGATGAGGCAGCTCTTGGAGTGTTTGAGAGGAAAATTCTCCGAATGAATTATGGGCAGATCTGCGTTTACGGTGAATATTTCTGTCGAATGAAGCAGACGTATCGAACTGCAGCGACTACGTTGGCTAGGTCATATTGTATGCTGTGAGAATGGATGAGGATAGCAAAAATACATTTAAAAGCAAGCCAACTGATGTCGCACGCAGAAGGGGAAGGCCACGAATTATATGGAAAGATCAAGTGGAAGAAATTATTTCGAAACATGGTCTTTCAAATTACAAGAGCTGCGCGCAAGACCGACGCGCCTTGAAATCTTGCTTAAGCTCGGCATATGGAACAAATGTTTTGTCACAAGCCAGCTTTATAAAAATGATGTAGAAGGCCTCGGATACGAAACATATGAGTTAAGCCTTATTGAAAAAACCTCCGAACTGATGGGCAGGAGGTTTATATAGATGAGGCAAAGACTAGGCAGACATCATAATTATGTACATATGGTCAGGTTGTCATATTTTCCGTGGATACGAGAAATAAAATACGTTTGCAGATAAACTGGTCATCAATAAGCCAGGAATTATTTATAGATATAAGGATTAGCCAAAGAAATAAGCTTATGAACAAAAAGTGTTTACAAACGAGTTGATACCCCGAGGTTCTTTATAGACAAGCTGCAGGGCCCAGTGTTATGGCATCCAACGACAATAAAAAATTTCACTCCCTGAAGTTGATACCCCGAGGTTCTTTATAGACGAGCTGCAGG
Source organism: Musca vetustissima (assembly GCF_032173495.1). Classification (NCBI taxonomy): domain Eukaryota; kingdom Metazoa; phylum Arthropoda; class Insecta; order Diptera; family Muscidae; genus Musca; species Musca vetustissima. Next base: position 52,442 of record NW_026872574.1, read on the forward strand.
GCCCAGTGTTATGGCATCCAACGACAATAAAACATTTCACTCCCTGATGTTCATGCAATATGGCTCATGCTTCTATCTCACAGCTTATCGGTCGTAGGTTTTCATAGTCTTATGTATGCTGTTCGTTCTTATAACTCACCAAACCTATCTAATACGATACGAATGTACCAAAGGGCATAATAATGTTGGATCGGTTATATTTGTACTTTTTTCGACATTACCTTGACACAACGATTCCGTTCGATTATAGCTGTTGTGAAGGACCTCGCACTACATTGCAACCTAAATAACTGTCCATTATTAGAATTTAGAGTTCTCCATGACTAACATGACTGTTTACAAATATTATATATCCTTGTTGTAAAAGAGGGCAGAGTCCTATTTCAGATAGTTTCAAGTCCTGACCGAATTAAGCAACCGAAACGGTGGATGTAAGAAATATATAGTAGAAGGTTTAGCCAGAAATATGTAATAGGCCTCGATAGATATATGGTATTATCGCGAAGTTGTTAAGGCTTATATATTCTAAGATACTTTTCGGGCCAAAGAATAAACATGGCTGTTGTGATAAAGATTAGTCAATATTTACGGGTCAAATGGACCCCGTATTCTATAGCGTATATATTTACTCTTGAAGGACATAGACACGAGAAGTTGATAGTATACCCAAGAGTGGTTGGCCTTTAAATTGAGACCAATTATATTTCGTTTGTACTCATATGAGGGAGTTACACTTAAATATTTACAGATATTCAGATATTAGTTAACAACCCATTACCACACTAGAGGGTGAAAATATAGCACAGATCGCTTTCAAATGTTATGGTCAAGACCAACGCCTATAATTGTCGGTGATGATCAGATAACAATTTTGGGATGAAGTGGACCGAAAACTTAATTATTATTATTATATTTTGAGTCGATCTCTAGGCCACAATTTGTGGTCACAATTATAAGCCGAACATGACAACACAGCACACGGTGAAGGGAATATGGAAAAGTAATTAGAAGGACTGTACTGAATATTAGTAATATTCGGAAAATATGGCAGTGTAAGAAAGAGGTGCTGTTGACATGTAATCGAGATGGTGCAACTATCACGCCCTTGTTCGGAATAAAAAAAACTCCACAGAATGTTAGAGTGGTAGTTGTGTAGGGTGTCGTATGGTCGGCCCGTTCGACTATACTGCTCCGCTCACATTTTTTTCGAATATTAATCCTTCTAGGTTTTAATAAATAAATATAATTCTGAGTCTGGCTTCCTCCATTAAAGCAGTAAAAAACTATTGAAATCGAACTAAAATAAGTAGTGTTTAGATTCAAAGTTAAGATTTATAAAAGACCAATAATTAAAAAAATCATTTTTTAATTATTTATTAAAAATGTTATTGACCTTGAAAACATAAAATTGTTCAAAGGTGCCCTCTCTCCCATATTTATTATTTTATTGTCAGACGAAATATTTTGTCATGAATATAATTCTGGAATAGTCTCCAAATATTACTCTAAACTATTTGTCTGAATTTCTGCCTTGATGTTTATTTGTAGGTTGAAGAGGAGTAATATACAATCATGCTGTTAACCCATTTGCCATTTTGAAAAGTTAAAAAGTATTCAATGACATATTTTCAAAATGAAGACCAATAACATCTCATATGGACTTTTCGAAGTTAGTGCAATTTGTAATTCTTAAATATAAAAATTCTTAAATTTAAACACAAAAATACCGTTTTCATAGTTTTTGAAAATGTTTCCTTAGTCCCTCCCTCCCCTAAAAACTATTCAATTATTCAAAATGTTTTCCTTGTTAATTCAATTTCATTTGAATGTCCAGATGTCCAAAATGATATTAAATTCAATTAATCTGATTTTTGAATTTCATTTTTCTGATTTCATTTCAACACACTAAGAAGGAAAAACAAAAAAATTAATTCAATCATCAAATGTAATGTACAATCAATTTTTGATATCTTTAATTTTTTTCTTATTTTTCTTCTTTACGCTGCTACAAGTGTTTCTAAAATACACAATGTTTTTTTCTTTTTCTCTTCTATCACCCACTAGTAACATTTTATTTGTAAAAATAAACACAATTTCAGTTTTTTTGTGTGTGTTTTCAATTTTATTTTTATATCTATTCTATTTATTTTTAGTGCAGCGCACATCGAGAAAAAAAACTGAAAAGAATTTTTACGAAAAATCAAGTTTTGTTGCTTGAGCAACGACAACAACACAACAGACGAGCGGGCAGGCAGGCTAGCTGGCTGACAGTGAGGCAGGCACAGAGGTACCCATAAATTCTATCGTGTGTGTGTGGCACATGTTTTCCAATGGAGAGCATTTCAGAGGAGATGTCTATGCACCAGAAAAATACTCTATTACTTGGCATTGCACTATGGACTCGGATGAGAAAAACCAAAATTTATGTTTGTTTGCGTGTGTGTGTGTACAACCAAGTTCTTGTCGTTTCTTTTTTTTCGCTGTTTACATTTACTTAGTGGTTGGGTGTGTAAAATTGGCAAACAAAAAAACACATGTTCTCATGGAAATCCAAACACACACACACTCACACAGATCCATACATACACGCACATCCATAATAAATGACTTAATGTAGAGATACTGCTGAGTGGGGCTATCTCACATGCAATCTCCCTCTGTGGTCCCCCAGAAAAAACAACCCAAAGATGAAATGAAAATACAACAACGAAAATCTGCAACAACCCAATCAGTGGTTGTGGAGGAATGTTGTTGTTGTTGCTGTTCTGAGTAATGGGTGGCTCTGCCTTTGGTCTTAGTGGTTGAATGGTGCATCATGAAGATAATTATTTATAGTTAATCTGGAAAAAAATGTTATACATTTACATGATGTTGTTGTTGTTGTACAGCAAAATGTTTTGGAGTGTGTGTATGAGATTATTTATACGTCAGCTGGAGGAAAAACATTTTGCTTTGTGATAGAGTTGCCACTTTCCAGCAGAAAATAAACAACGTGAAAGGAGTTTTTGAAGACGAAAGCAGGAGATTTTTGGAGTAACAATTTTTGGTAAATATTTTCTGAAGAACCATTATTAGATGTGGATTTTTAAAAATATTTTTTGAAAGACCAGCAAAAAGCGTGGATTTTTTAAAATATTTTTTAAAGAAAAAATATACTTTTTAAAGAACCACCAATAGGCGAGGATTTTTTTAAAAATATTTTTTAAGAACCACCAAAAGGCGTGGATTTTTTTTAAAATATTTTTTAAGAACCACCAATAGGCGTGGATTTTTTTAAAAATATTTTTTAAGAACCACCAATAGGCGTGGATTTTTTTAAAAATATTTTTTAAGAACCACCAATAGGCGTGGATTTTTTAAGAACCACCAATAGGCGTGGATTTTTTTAAAAATATTTTCTAAGAACCACCAATAGGCGTGAATTTTTTTTTAAATATTTTTTAAGAATCACAAATAGGCGTGGATTTTTTAAAATATTTTTTAGGAACCACGAATAGGCGTGGATTTTTTTAAAAATATTTTTTAGGAACCACCAATAGGCGTGGATTTTTTTAAAAATATTTTTTAGGAACCACCAGTAGGCGTGGATTTTTTTAAAAATATTTTTTAAAGAAAAAAATGTATTTTTTTAAAGAACCACCAATAGGCGTGGATTTTTTTAAAAATATTTTTTAAGAACCACCAGTAGGCGTGGATTTTTTTAAAAATATTTTTTAAGAACCACCAATAGGCGTGGATTTTTTTAAAAATATTTTTTAAGAACCACCAGTAGGCGTGGATTTTTTTAAAAATATTTTTTAAAAACCACCAATAGGCGTGGATTTTTTTAAAAATATTTTTTAAAAACCACCAATAGGCGTGGATTTTTTTAAAAATATTTTTTAAAAACCACCAATAGGCGTGGATTTTTTTAAAAATATTTTTTTAAAGAAAAAAATGTATTTTTTTAAAGAACCACCAATATGTGTGGATTTTTTTTAAATATTTTTTAAGAACCACCAATAGGCGTGGATTTTTTAAAAAAAAATTTTAAGAACGACCAACTGGCGTGGTGTTGCGTAGGGGATGGTGTCGCAACATGGCGAAGTCCAGGCTTATCTTGGTCCCCCTTTCATCTCAATTGTGGACACAGACCTCCCCGCTGTGCCACATGGGGTAGCTATTTTCATTACCCGATGAAATAGTGAGCTAATATGTGACGCGAGTTCACCCATAAGAACTATAAAAAATGGGTTGAGGCGCCGGGTTAGTTTCCCACTCTCGGAAAACCCAACCTACCCAAAACCCAGGAAATGCGATGTAAAGGGACTGGCGTAAGTAAATCAGATGATTACGCCCTGTATTACAGCTGCCATGAAACGAGACATGAATTTGGCTGCGGATTTATGGTTAACGGATTCACTCCAGTAGATGAGCGAATCCATATAAAAGCGAAGTTCTTCTGCATCAGTCTCATTTGCGCCCATGCTCCGACCGAACACAAAGATGAGCAGACCATAGCCATATTTTACGAGCGCCTAGAAACAGCATATAACCGTTGCTCTGGCCATGACATTAAAATTCTGCTAGGAGATTTTAATGCAAACATCGGAAGGGAAAATATCTTTGGTCCACAGTCGGAAAATTCAGCCTCCATGAAGAAACATCTGACAACGCCATGAGGTTGATGGACTTTGTGGCAGCAAAAAACATGGTAGCACCAGATTAAAGTAAGGCCACTTGGATTTCTCCGGATCGAACAACGGGAAATCAAATCGATCATGTTGTGATAGACGGAAGGCATTCATCCAGTGTTTTAGACGTTCGATCGATCCGGGGAGCGAATATCGATTCGGACCCATGCCTTGTGGCAGCCAAGGTACGCACTCGTCTTAATGTAGCAGCAAGCGTGCGGTATAACGTAACACGGAAACTTGACGTCGAAAAGCTACAAACACAACAAGTAGCCGAGGCCTACTCCACATAAATTACCCAACTGCTTGACGAAAGCACCCCTTGTCCCGATAATAATATAGAAGCACAATGGCAGAGAATTGCCCACTCCCTAGAAACTGCAGCAAAAGCAACACTTGGGTACCAAAGACCACCATCAAGAAATCCGTGGTACGATCAGGAGTTTCGTAATGCTACTGATATGAAAAACGCAGCGTATAGGGCAACCCTGCGGACAGTAGCAACACGTAATGCGATGGAGAACTATCGGGAGAAAAGGAGAGAGGAGAAACGTATTTTCAGAATAAAGAAAAAGAACAAGAAAAACGTGAGCATGAGTAAATCGAGATGTACAGGAGTCAGAATGAAGTTCGAAAATTCTACTAACGGTTAAAACACCAAACCGAAGGCTTTGGTGCAGGCACATCCTCCTGTAGAGATGAAGAAGGAAACCTGGTGACAGAAACAGACATCGTGTGGAGGATCTGGAAGGAGCATTTTGAAAAAAACTTCTGATATCAAATAGTAGCGGTGAACCAATAATAGATGACGGTATAGAGTGTATACCACCTAGCCAAGATGAAATCAGAATAGCAATCAATCGGCTGAAGAATAATTAAGCAGCAGGTGCCGATGGGTTACAAGCCGAACTATTCAAGACTGGTGGTCAGATGCTGGTAAGCTGATTAGTACAATTTGGCTAGAAGAATGCATGACCAATGATTGGAACCTCAGCATCATGTGTCCCGTGCACAAAAAAGGAGACAAGACGATATGTGCCAACTGTAGAGGAATAGGTATCCTTCCCATCGCATATAAAGTGTTATCCAGCGTACTATGTGAACGACTGAAGCCAATGGTCAATTACATTATTGGACCATACCAATGCGGCTTCAGACCTGGCAAATCCACCATTGACCAGATTTTCACTCTTCGCCAAATCCTTGAAAAAAGTCACGAAAAACACATCAACACATTCCACCTATTCGTCGACCAGAAAACCGCATTCGGCAGCCCTATTCGGCTATGCAGGATAACTTTAACTGTTATAGTCGGAAATTGAGAATTTGAAGAACTACAGCTTCGAGGTAGTCAAAGATTTTATATACCTTGGTACCGCCAGGAATAAAACGAATGGCATCAGTTTTTTTTTTTAATCCGGAGAAGGCTATTGATGGCCAACCGATGCTACTAGGGTCTGAGCAAATAACCCAAAAGCAATGCCACCTCCCGCCAGATCAAACTCACTTTCTACAAGACGCTGATACTACCCGTGCTGTTATATGGATCTGAAGCATGGGTACTTACGCAAGCAGATGATGCAGCTCCTGGAGTGTTTGAGAGAAAAATTCTCCGAAAGATTTATGGGCGGATGTGCGTTGACGTTGAATATCGCCGTCAAATGAACCATGAGTTGTACCAGCTATTCTCGGACATCGATATTGTAGACGTATTGAGCTGCAGCGACTACGTTTGCTAGGTCGTGTTGTGAGAAGATGCCCCAGCCCAGAAGCCATATAAAAGCGAACCAGCTGATGGTTCACGCAGAAGGGGAGGGCCACGAATAAGATGGAAATATCAAGTCGAAGACAACATTGCCGAAAATTGTCTTTCAAATTGGAAAAACTGCGCAAAAGACCGATGCGCCTGGAAATCTTTTTTAAGCTCGGCTTATGGGACGAAAGTCCTGTCACAAGCCAGCTAAGTAAGTAATAGGCGCGGATTTTTTAAAAATATTTTTTTTTGTAAAGAACCAAGTGTGAATTTAAAAAAAAAATATATTTTTTTAAGGACCAGGTGCTACTGCTTAAATAATATTCTTTGAAGGACCAGGAATAAGTGTGAGTTTTAATTAAACATTTTTATGGGTGTCTTCTATAGACGAGCTTAAGGAAGTCTTCCATAGACGAACAGAAGGGAGTCTTTATAGTTTTCTATAGTCATCCTGAAGGGCGTCGTTACAGATTAGCTGACGGAAGTCTTTTGAGACTATCTTCATAGAGGGCAAATCTTTCGATTTTGTATAATTGAATTTAATTTTTTGGTAAAAAAGTCTTTTTGATATATTCATGAAATATGGCAACCCGCTACTACATCGCCTATACAATTTTGCAGTGGTATTTTCTGGTAATTTTTTTCTATTTTATTATTGTTCTTGCTTTTGTGACTGTTCGAACTTATTGCTTAATTGTTGTTGATGTTTTCATTCGCACTATGCCGCCGATAATAATAAACAAAAACTAAATGGTAATGGAAGCTGTTAATGTTTTTTATGGATTTTTTTTTGGGATGTTTCCATTGTAGTGGCGTTGCGTTGTTGGCAAGGTCATATTGAAATATCAGCGGCATCATCGACAATGGCATAGATATTTGCTGCTTTTTATGTGAAATTAAAAGTGAGCCATAAAAAATTAGATTTAAAAAAAATTTTGAAGAAAAAAACTATTAATAGCCGGAAATAGTAGCATGAGAACTGAATTTTTTCACACTTGGTATAGAAATAGGAATTGAAGGGATTCTCTATGGAGAACTGTCGGGAATTTTTCCATAAACGAGATACAGAGTGTTTTTTAAAGACCTGCTGATGGGAAGCTTTATAGACGGGCAAAGGGGAGTCTTTACTTTTTAATATTTTTATAGAGACTCTGAAAGGCATTTAATGAGACCTAAAAATATTTTTTAAAAAGATTTCCTAGCGCGTCGGTCTTGTGCGCAAACCCACCAATTTGTCCAAGATATTGTTTTCTACTTGGTCTTTCCATCTAATTCGTGGCCATGCCTTCTACGGGAACCATCAGTAGGCTCGGTTTTATATTCCTTTTGACCTGGGGCATTCTCATTCATTCGCACAACATGGCCTAGCCACCGTAATCGCTGCAGCTCAATACGACTGACTATGTCGATGTCCGCGTATCAATTGTAAAGATCTGCCCGTAGATCTTTTGGTGAATTTTTCTTTTAAACACCCCAAGAGCTGCTCAAATGCTTGTGCAAGTACCCATGCTTCAAATCCATATAATAGCACGGGTAGTATCAGCGTCTTGTAAAGTGTGAGTTTGGTCTGGCGGGAGGTGGCATTGTTTCTAAACTGCTTACTGTTGACCATCACAATCCTTCGCCGAATTTCGAAAATGATGTTATTCGTTTTATTTATGGAGGTACCATGGTATAAAAAGTCTTGGACTACCTCGAAGCTGTAGTTTTAAGTTCCACAGTTGGTCCGAGTCTACTGGACGTCTTGCGCGTTGATACCATCAGCTTGGTCTTCTCGCCGTTTACTGCTAGACCCACTTTGGCAGACTCCTTTCCAATTTGTTCAAAGGTTGCTGTTACCGCTCGAAATGTTCGACCCATTATATCGATGTCATCGGCGTAGGCGAGTAACATGTGGGGTTTGGTGTATAGAGTCTCATTTCTGTTCACCTTTGCGTCTCGGTTGACCTTTTCCAGCAGAATGTTAAAAAGGTCACACGACAAACTGTCACCTTGTCTGAATACTCGTTCGGTATTGAAGGGCTCTGTTCACCTTTTAAAGCTATCCTGCATAGCCGTATTAATTTTGCAGGAATGCTGAACGAAGACATGGCTTTAAACACCTCTGAGCGGATAGGGCTGTCGAATGCGGCTTTATAGTCGACGAATAGGTGGAATGTGTCAATGTGTTTTTCGTGGGTTTTTTTTCCAGGATTTGGCGCAAAGTGAAAATCTGGTCAATGGTCGATTTGCCAAGTCTGAAGCCGCATTGGTATGGTCCAATAATGTCATTGACCATTAGCTTCAGTTGTTCACACAGCTCGCTGGAGAGCACTTTATATACGATGGGAAGGAGACTTATTCCTCTATAGTTGGCACATATCGTCTTGTCTACTTTTTTGTGCACGGGATACAGTATGCTGATGTCCAATCATTGGGCATGCATTCATCTAGCCAAATTGTATTTATCAGCTGACGCATGTTCCTGACCAACATCAGACCACCAGTCTTGAATAGCTCGGGTGGTAACCCATCGGCTCCTGCTGCTTTATTGTTCTTCAGCCGATTAATTGCTATTCTGCCCTCATCTGGACTAAGTGGTATACACTCTATACCGTCATATCTTATTGGTTCTGAGGTATCTTCTTCAACCGCACTATTTGATACCCGAAGCTTTTCAAAATGCTCCTTCCAGATCCTCAACACGCTGTCTGTATCTGTCACCAGGTTTCCTTCTTCATCTCTACAGGAGGATGTGCCTGCACTAAAACCTTCGGTTTGGTGTTTTACTAGTTGGTAAAATTTCCGGACTTCATTCTGACTCCTGTACATCTCGATTTGTTCACGCTCACGTTTTTCTTGTTCTTTCTTCTCTTTTCTGAAAACAAGTCTCTCCTTCCTCCTTTTCTCCCGATAATTCTCCATCACATTACGTGTTGCTACAGTCTGCAGGGTTGCCCACGTCTTGTGGTAGGCCTTGGAAAAATAATCCATGCCTTACGGCAAGTCTCGAAAAAAACATTTTTATAAAATCCAAGAATTTTGGTAGCCCTTGAAAAAACATTCTTTAAAAAATCTACGCCTTAAATCTTGAAAAATAGTAGAGCACTATCGAATACTCCCTTCAGCCATTTGGAGCTTGAAGAGATAATTAAATATTATAATTTAGTAATTATAATATTTTATTCTTGAAGAATGTTTTTTTTACTACAACAATTTTTATAAAAAAATATATTTAAACACCACAAACAATTTTCATTGGAAATTGGTCTAATAAAAAAACCCCCATGATTATCCCATGCTGCTCGACCTCCCATAAATTTATTTAAGATTGCCAATTGTGATGTTTTTATTTAAAAAAAATCAATTGTTTTCCCGGTCAATTTTTATTGCGGATCATAAATCTATTTTCTATTTCCTCGAATCACTACTTAAGAGATACTCTATAAATCTATAAAAAAAAGAAACAAAATTATTATTATGATTCACTGGTATAAAAACAAATCAACAATTAATGCCAAAACAATAATTTCCTGCAGTCAAGAAACACAAGAGAAACAAAAAACATCAAGGAAATAAAAAAAAATCTTGGAAAATCCGAGTAAAAAAGTTTTTGTTTTTATGAATTGCCATCAAGCGACAGCCAAGTCATCTGAGTGTTACTAAAGAGGATGTATTTGTAATATTTCCTATCTTTTTTGTCAAACTTGATATTTCAAAATCTTTAAAAATTGCAATTGAAAGAATAATCGCTTCCATCAATTTTCTGTTAAATAAATAAATAGTTTTACAACCCGTCATCATTCTCATCAACATCAACATCGACGTCGTCATCATCATCAATGTCCTCATCAAGCCAAATGACCTTGATGAGTGTAAGAAAACACACACTTACACACACACATATGTATATATGGTCATACCGAGGTACTTACAACATGTCTATGGCATGTTAAGTAAAAAAACTGAAATTCTTGTTAATTGTTAAACGCCAAACACGGAAACTTGCCAAAAAACAACAACAACAGCAAAAAAACTAAAATAAAGTCCCACAGATTTTTCTATAAACCACAACGGCAATCAGTGTTGTTGTTCTTGTTGGTATTTTTTTGGAGGGGTTGTGTGGTGTACATGGGTCAGACACAGTGAGTAACTATAGAATGTACATATTCGTGGACGACACTTTGGTTGTAGCTGGGATGTAACCCAGCGAAAAATGTCATATTAACCAGTTGAATGGAGTATTATCGATGAGCTCAAAGGAGTTTTAACAGAGGTTATGGTGGGAATCTTTATAGAAGAGCTGAAGTGAGTCTTTGTAGACGAACTTAAGAGACTCTTTGTAGACGAGCTTAAGGGAGTTCTATAAAAAAAAAATAAAAAAATCCCCGCCCGATGGTAGGCCTTAAAAAATTATTTTTAAGAAATCCAGGCATTGAGAAAATAATTCTTAAACCAGTAAGCGGAACAGTATAGTCGGACGGGGCCGACCATATGATGCCCTACACAACATTCACGACAATCTAACTTTGTGTGGTTCTATATTCTGAGCTTGGGAATATATTTGGCGATATTTTCACCCTCTTGACCGACTAGAGGTCAATAAATATTACTTATATTCTGTAGAGGCCTTCTAATTACTTGTCCAGATTCCCTTCACCGTGGGTTGTGTTGTGATGTTCGGCTTTTAATTGTTTAAGGTTTTGGTCCACTTCATCCAAATATTATTATCGAAAATTATAGGCGTTGTCCTTGACCATACCTGGATCTTCATGGAAAATTTCAAAGCGATCAGCGCTATATTTTCGCCCTCTAGTGTGGTAATGGTTTACTAAATAATATCTGAATACGTAAGCACCTGTAAATATTTAAGGGTAACTCCCACATCCTAAAATTGGTATCAATTTAATGGTCAACCAATCCCCTTGGATATACTATCAACTTCTCGGGTCTATGTCCTTCGGGTGTAAATATAAACAAATACAAATTTTGTCATTTTTCACACAAAAGTCATGGTCCATTTGACATGCTTATTCTTTGACCCGATGCCCTTCTGCGTGTAAGAAGAATGTAAGATTTTGGAAAAATCCATCCCTTAGGGCCTACCGAGGGTCTATAAAAATTGTTTAAAAAATCCAACACATAGGGCCTACCAAGGGTCTATACATTTGTTTTTTTTTTTTTTTGTAAAAATCCATCCCTTTAGGCCTGCCAAAGGTCTATAAAATTCGTTTTAAAAACGCACGCCTTAGGGCCTACGAAGGGTCTATAAAATTGGTTAAAAAAAATCCACGCCTTAGGGCCTACCAAGGGTATATAAAATTTGTTGAAAAAAATCCACGCCTTAGGGCTTACCAAGGGTTTATAAAATTTGTTTAAAAAATCCACGCCATAGGGCCTACCAAGGGTCTATAAAAATTTCGTGAAGATTGGTCCATAACTGTGGCCTATATCGTGTTTATAAGATATAATGGACAGACGGATGGGCACATGTGTAGAGATCGACTCAGTTAGTCGAGATATGACGATCGGTATACAGGACCAATATTTCGCTGCGTTACAAACTTTTGGGGCTGCACAAAGCTATAATACCCTGACAACATAGTTGTGCAGGGTATAAAGATCCACTAGACTTTGAAAAAGTATTTTTGAAATCAAAACTCTTTTTCTCCAATAGCTAGACATTGAAAAATCTCTTGACTTGGTTACACCACTTTCGTTGTTTTTTTTTTTTTTTGCATTTCTGGTATTTCTGGCATGCATTTTGTCCATGCACCACATCACACATTTTTACTTGGGCCACCCCATGTCTAACACCCCTCAAGATATACGACTCTATTTTAGTTTAGTTGCCATTCTCATCGTTACATCCAACCATCACTGCTGTAGCAGTTATTATTATTGTTGTTGTCGGTTTTGCTTTAGTGGTTTATTGCAGTTGCTGTCGTTGAATAATATTTCTATGTTAAGTATTCCGAGTAGAGGGACAAGTGTCAGCTTGTAAGTGTTGTTAATCCTTAGTGTTAGTTCGTGACCAGTCATAAGGGTTGCTGTTGCTGCAGCTACTACACAAGTCGATGATGTTGTTCTCGGAATGTCACATGGCATGTAATCGAAACAGAGAGAAGTAATTTTCTTGTTACTTGCAATATGTGAGGAGGCAGGGAAGGGCTGTGAAAAATGTTTGTAATTTAAATAAACTAAATTTATAGTTCGAAATATAAAAAAAGGGATTTTAAAAATAGTAATACATTATGAACAGTTCCTATAAACCAGCTGTTAATCTTAAATGGTATAATAGTCATTTTGAGGTAATAAAAAATTACGAACTTCAAATTGGAACTTCAATCAAAATTTACTTTTATCTTTAAACATAAGGAGCTGGGTGTACATCTTTTTCGAAAAATCCAGTTACAACAATCCCAAGTTTAATCAAGACTTACCAGAACTACGGCTATATTTTATAATAAATTATCATCAAGGACAGAACACTTACCTAAAAGAGAGAAATAACATATTTATTAGTTACACTGAATGTAATATAATTTAATATATCGAAATTAATATATATATATATATATATATATTTACATGTCTGTAGGGGCGTTATCGAAAAAATAATTTATTTTTATTATTTATATTATTCATATTCAAAAAAAAATAAATAAATAAAAAAAAATGGAGGAATGATCGAAGTTGACCGGCATGTTAGCAGTCGTAAAATCGCCAAGAGCTAAAATCGTTGTAAACTGTTGTAAACAATTTACACAAAGCTGGTTTCAAAAATAATCTCGGTGTCTGGTTGAACACCATTTAACAGAAGAAATTAGTATGGATCGAATTTCCATCTGCGAAGCCTTGGCCAAACAGAATGTGATAGACCCATTTCTTAAACGGATGGTGACTGGAGATGAGAAATGGTAAATATACGATAATCCTGTGTGAAAACGATCGTGGTCAAAGAGCGGTGAAGCACCTCAAACGGTGTCCAAATCAGGACTAACGGCCAGGAAGGTTCTGCTATACATTTGGTGGAACTGGAAGGGGATTATTTATTATGAGTTGCTTCCATATGGGAAAACTCTAAATTCTGATCTCTACTGGCAACAACTGGGACGTCTGAAGATAGCAATTGACCAGAAACAGCCAGATTTGTTCAACAGGAGAGGTGTCGTTTTCCACCAGGACAACGCCAGGACGTCTACAGTGACTCACCAGAAACTTCGGGAGCTTGGTTGGGAAGTTTAATGCATCTGCCATTCAGTCCGGACTTGGTACCAGGCTATTATCATTTTTTTCTTGCATTGCAAAATTTATTTAATGATAAAAAATGGGTATCTAGGGAGCATTGTCTATGGAGCATTGTCGACTACTAGAGTTTTTTGCAAATAGAGAGCAGGACTTCTATGAGAGAGGCATTATGAAGTTACCATTAAAATGGTAACAAATCATGGATCAAATAAGAGAATCCTGTACGAAATCGATCGTGGTCAAAGAGCTGTGAAGCACCTCCAACGGTGGCCAAACCAGGAATAACGGCTAGGAAGGTTCTGATACGCATTTGGTGGGACTGGAAGGGGATTATTTATTATGAGTTGCTTCCATATGGCCAAACCCTAAATTCTGATCTCTCCTGCCAACAACTGCACCGTTTGACCACGATGACCACGGGAAAATCGACTACTGTGAAAGTTATCATAGTCTGATACAAATTTTACACATACATTGGTCCTATGCCATATTCCATTGGAAAGGGCTATATCTGCTCACGTTTTGGTAAAGACCCTATGTATTCGTACTGGCCCATTTTCGATATTTTAGTGCTTCAGGCACAAACTTTAAATTTCTGGATATTCGACGCTAAACCAATTTAAGAGGATAAAAACTTTTTCTCAGAAACCATTGCTAGTATTTGACCGTAACCGTCAAGCCAATAATTACTTTCGGTTTTCAGAAGGTGGGAGGTCTTCATCCTCTGAAAGCCCTCATATAAACGGTCCATCTCATCTCTGCTTTCAGTCCATCCATCCAAAATCTGATGATCATTCAAATTGTCAGAATTGAAGCATTTTAAAGGCGAAATCCTCATTTTCCAATTGCTTTATTTGTAATTTTAAATGTCAGGGTCTCTGAGGATAACAGGTTTTCTAGCAGTTCATTTTAATATAGATATTTCGAGAGAGATATATATCTATTTTCGAACCATAGATAGGATAGAAATGATAGAATACCTTTTGACCGCATATTGTCAATGTTGGTATTCATTCCTACGTATGGTTCCCATCACCGAATGAAGCTTAGATGCTTAGAAAAAACATTACAATGCGAACATTTTTGATGTCGTCGGTATCAGGTCATTTTATCAGAGAATTGCGACTTTTGCAAAGTGTATTTTTTCACGTTGATGTATTTCCAAATGAAAATAATAAAATTTTTGAAGAACATTTTGAAGGATTTTTTTTAATATTATTTTAGAGAGTGGATTTTACAAGAAAGATATGCCAAATTCCGTGAAAATCGAAAGATATATAGGATCTTTGGTGCACCATTTACATTAAATCGGATGAAAATATATATGTGAGCTATATCTAGATCTCAACCGATTTTTTCCCAATTTCAATAGGGTTTGTCCTTGGGCCAAATAAATTAGCTGTGTCAAATTTCATCCAATTCGAATCATAAATGCGACCTATACTTTGTTTACAATTTAACATGGACAGACAGACGGACATGGATAAATCGACTCAGAAAGTGATTCTATGCATATTATCAAAAGGAACCATGTGTCTATCTCATTTCCTTTTGGCTGTTACAAACATATGCTCAAACACATAATACCCTGTACCACATTGTGCTGATTGTTCCTTTTGGCTGTTACAAACATATGCTCAAACACATAATACCCTGTACCACATTGTGCTGAAGGGTATAAAAGGAAAGCATAAGGCTCTCTCCATACTTCTATGCTGGTAGTAGTCAAATATGTCAGAACAAAAATGTGAAGGCAAATATCAATTAGTTGACTTATATGAAAGTTCACTCATTCTTCAAATATCACCGAAATGTCTGAAAATTTAATTATTTTATTTTTTTTTATAAAAATAAAAACAAATTAAAATATCAATAATATCATACCTAGTCAATATTTTAGACATATACTCATTTTTTCTATATCTTTCTTTGTCATCTCTGTATTTTACAATCACCGATTGATTGTAAGCGTCATTGAACTTTGTCTCACATTACATTGTCGTCATTGTGCGTCATCCAATGTCAATAAATCTAAACCACACACAAAAACAAAATCAATGTCCTTACCGCGCTGCTGCCATTGTTTATTCGTTTATAATTGTGTGTATGACAAACAATTGATATAAGTAATTTTCATATGGTGCTGCCACCTCTATAAAAACTGAAAGGCCATCTGATATGCTATTAAAAATATAATCGATAATAAATGTAACAATGTATATAAAATACGAAATATTTTGTAAATATAATTCATTACGTGTAGTAGTGAAAGCCAGAGGAAAATAAATTTTAAGGTAATATTTTTATTATTATAATATTTTAGTTGTAGTAACAAGATTATTAACATTTAACACGGTATAGTGTCAAATCTTGTCAAAACCATGATATCAGCATATTAAATTTTTTTCAATGTGTTTTGGCTATGTTTTAAGATCATGTATTTGATAAGTAAAAAAATAAATTACAGCTCTTAAAACTACTCTGTATTGTAAGAAATCGTTCGAGCTCCTATCATCTTTCTGCCAATTTGAGGCTATTTACAACAATGTCTGGCCATATACAATTTTGCTGATCATTTCTAACAAAAAACTAAAAAAGAAATATAATTGTTTAAAAAAAAATAACAATGTTGACAACTACAACATCCTAACTACCACAGGCATTACGATCAAGTGCAGGAGCAGTATCCATATTTAGGCTACAACAAAGCAACAATAAAGCATAGAAGCTGGATGACGACAATGGTTATGCTGACGATGTCAATGTATATGTGGAGGACAAAAGTCAAGTGACATTTACATTTGTAATCACAAAATTGTTAACAATGGCAAAAGTGTATCATTGTAGTGACCATAGTGTGGATGATAATGACTTTCAGATATTCAAAAGAGTTGATGGGGACAACATCTGGGGGTCAAAGTACAAAGATTTAAAGACTATCTGGGGACATATTTTGTATGTGGGTTATTATGCATTTTTGGGGTGTTACAGCCAGGGAAATCGATATATCACACTTTTAATATATACCGAAAATAAGGTTAGAGAGGCTAAAAATAAAGAAATCCATTGAAAATATTTTTATATATAGGAAAATACATTATTTTTATTTTAACATGCTTCGGAATGTCCGATTTGGGCCTAATATGCACCGTTTCGTTGTATGATTAAATGCCATTTTAAAGTTAACTTCATAATGCCTCTCTCATAGAAGTCCTGCTCTCTATTTGCAAAAAACTCTAGTAGTTGATTTTCACAATCCTCCCTAGATACCAATTTTTTATCATTAAAGAAATTTTGCAATGCAAGAAAAATATGATAATCGCTTGGTGCCAAATCCGGACTGTATGGCGGATTCATTAAAACTTTCCAACCAAGCTCTCGAAGTTTCTGGCAAGTCACTGTAGATGTGTGTGGCCTAGCGTTGTCCTGGTGGTACATGACACTTCTCCTGTTGGCCAATACTGGCCGTTTCTAGTCAATTGTTATCTTCAAATGGTCCAATTGTACAGTAGAGATTAACATTTAGCGTTTGGCCATATGGAAGCAACTTATAATAAAAACTCTCCTTCCAGTCCCACCAAATGTATAGCAGAACCTTCCTGGTCGTTACTCCTGGGATGCTTCACCGTTTGAGGTGCTTTACCCTCTTTGACCGCCATCGTTTTTGCACATGGTTATCGTGTGTGATCCATTTTTCATTTCCAGCCATCATCCGTTTAAGAAATGGGTCTATCGCATTCCGTTTGGCCAAGGCTTCGCAGTAGGAAATTTGATCCATCCTTTTTTTTTTTTTGGTGTGACACGCACACATCGAGCTTCTTTCTGAATCCAGCTTTTAGCTCCAGGACAAGTTTTCGACTGCTAACATTGCCGGTCAGCTTCGATCATTTCTTCAACTTTATCGACATTATCATAATGGTTTTCTTTTTCCCCAACCTAATATATTAATTAATTAAGAAATGAGAACTTTCTTAAGTTCGAACGGATCCTCACTTTTGGGCCATCAATGGAAATAGGTCTAAGACCTAGAACATATTGAAAATGATGCGTGTTCTCCGATTACTCTGACGCAACAAATAATAATTGGGAAATTTCAAAAAATAGAGATAGAGAGGCTAGAAGTTATGTGTATCTAGACCTAATTTATTACGCTATGCCAAATTTCGTATCAATCGGAAAATGTATAGGGGCTTTGGTACACCTTTTACTTGAAATCGGGCGAAAATATATATGGGAGCTATATTTAAATCTGAACCGATTTTCTGGAAACTTGACACACACCATTCTAGAACTAATTAAGTACACTGTGCCTAATTTCGTGCATATCGGAAGATATATAGATACTTTGGTACACCATTTACTTTAAATAGGACGAAAATATATAGGAGCTATATCTAAATCGGAACCGATATTCACAACACTTATCGCACGTCATTCTAGACCTAATTTATTGCGCTATGTCAAATTTCATCCAAATCGAAAAATGTACAGGGACTTTGGTACATCATTTACGTTAAATCGGACGAAACCGATTTTTTCGAAACTTAACACACGTCAT
The DNA here is from genome assembly GCF_032173495.1 of Musca vetustissima. Taxonomy (NCBI): domain Eukaryota; kingdom Metazoa; phylum Arthropoda; class Insecta; order Diptera; family Muscidae; genus Musca; species Musca vetustissima. The sequence goes on from NW_026872574.1 coordinate 70,656, forward strand.
TGTAGACTCAATTCAGTACGCCATGCCAAATCGAAATATATATAGGGTCTTTTGTACACCATTTACATAAAATCGGACGAAAATATATATGGGAGCAATATCTAAATCTGAACCGACTTTTCCCAATTGGGTCAAATACATGAGATGTGCCAAATTTCATCCAATTCGGATCATAAATGCGACCTGTACTTTGTTTACAATTTAACATCAACAGACGGACGAACATGGATAAATCAACTCAGAAAGTGATTCTATACATATTCTCAAAAGGAAGCATGTCTCTATCCCGTTTTCTTTTGCCTGTTACAAACATATGCACAAAGACATAATACCCTGTACCACAGTGTGGTGAAGGGTATAAATATTCAGATTAGGATAACTCGAACTTTATGTATTTTAGGTAGATGGTGTCTTTGGCAGTATCACTTATAATAATGGGAGGAATATTTTTGTCGAATACGTTAACCCTAATTCGACACACTGAAGTGGTATTTTCCTCCATCATATGACCGAGTGTCACATATTCCTCCAAAACATTATCATATATGGACTTGAATTCCGGTTTTGTGCACAATGACATCTCATTTACCAAAAATTGTCGACAAGCTCTTGTTCTTGAAAACCCCAAATTGTTTCCATCAGCAAACTGTGGCTTAAAAGGCAAAGAAACCACGTATCTTCCGTCGGATAATCTCTTGGTGGTTTTCTTATAGACCTCCTCATAATATTCGTCCTTAGCGCTGTATTCTGGGATTTTAGGCGACTCTTCTAAATTCCAAAATTTGTCGAAAATCTTATCCACCGCTACAGCCGTACAAAAAGAGACACAAGTCGTAAAAGTCCCAAGGTTTGCATTCCAAATTGGACCTGTTAAAACCCAACCAAAAATAGTTTCTTGTGCCACTAGAGAACCTAAAACATTTCGTTGCACACCATTCAGTAAAATTTCAGAATAAATCTCACCTACTATCAAATGATCGACCTGATCACTTTTAGAAAATTTTGGGTCGGCTAAGGGCACAATTCGTAAAGAAAACGTGTCAGGAATGTCTAAAGTATACGTAGGAAGTTTTCCAGTTAATTTTGGTAAAACCAAAAAATAAATAAAAGGAGAAATAATAAATAAATGAAATCCAAAAATATTATAATATTTTTTTTTAGAAATTTCCAGTTTTGGAAATTTTTCTTATCACTCAACTTTTAGGCCGATTTTTATGGATGACACTACCCTGATGCGATTCCTTATGATATTTATTTGTTTATAAAATCAGTTCCCTGATGTGGATGATATATTAAGAAACATCTCGTTTAAACATATCACACTTTTCATTACTCTTCTAAACAATTAATTCAATACTTTTTTTCTTAAAATAAAATCTTTATGCCACTTCGAGTGCCATTGATCAGTAATGATGTCAATAATCATTTCACCCAAGCTGGCAAGCAAAAATAAAATAAAAAAAGACAAAAACAACACAATGACAATAATGAAGTTGACAACAATTGATGATTATTATATACATACATACACACATATGTATATACAGTAAGCGTTAATGAAGACAAGGGTGATTGGTGTCATTGGTTCCGTTGACTTTGTATGTGCGTGCGGGTGTGTGTGTGTGGATAGCATTACACCTCATTTCATTCGCTATTTTTTTCTCTCTGTTGCAAAGGTTATTGTCATCATCAGCAGCAGCAGCAGCAGCAGCAGCCAAAGCAATAGCGATGCCATTCTGTGTGGTATTGTATTTTCTTCTCCTACATTTTCAATGTTCTTGGTCGTCGTCATATTCACTTTGTTTTTTTTATGTCTTCTTACTTTCCCTTTCTTTTGTTGTTGCCAATTGTGTGCTTTATATTTACACAAACTGCTATTTCTGTTTGTTTCGTTACGCTCTGCGATGGTTTAGCGGTCGACATTGTGTGTTTCTTTTTTACCCCGTATTATTTGCTGGTCGAGTTTGACGTCATAGCTGTGAGGTGTTGTGTGTGAGAGAGTGTGTGTCAGCGTACTTGTTTGACGATGCTACAGAGTAAACAACAAAGTTGCCTTTAGTCACCTACATATATTTCTATGTGTGCTTGACTTCTATGACGCTCACAAGTTTTTTTGTTACCTCGGTGTGTATGTAGTTCAAAAGTGTAACTTAGAAGCACTGTTATGAAAATATATATGGAACCTATATCAAAATTCGATTTGAACAACACTTAATCTAGGGTCAAATATAAATCTAAATCGGTTGACAAAATATATATCAGTTTTGCCTCAATTTGGTACGTTGTTTTGAGGCCAAATCGTACTTTATACGGTAGCCTTTTTGGAATCGGAAATAGTTTGGTTCTTGTTTAGGGAGTCAAATTTCCAAAGGAAAAAACCCAAAGTGTAAACATTATATATATACACATGCAGTTAGTTCTGATCCCCTTTTTTGTGTTATTTTGTAGACCAGTAATGGTGTGTATGTAGATGTATGTGTATTTTTTTTAAGCTCTGACTATACGCGGATTTTAAAATATTTTTTTTTCAAGCTGTGATTAAAGGTGGATAATATTTTTCAAAGAGCTTAGCCGAAATTTTTTAAATTCATTCCTATGAATAAGGGTATTATGTCTTTGTGCATATGTTTGTAACAGGCACAAGGAAACGAGATAGACACATGATTCCTTTTGAGAATATGCATAGAATCACTTTCTAAGTCGATTTATGCATCTCCGTCCGTTCGTCTGTCTGTCCATATTAAATTGTGAACAAAGTACAGGTCGCATTTATATTTGGCCCAAGGATGAACCGTATTGAAATTGGGAAAAATCGGTTCAGATTTAGATATAGCTCCCATATATTTTCGTCCAATTAATGTAAACGGTCTCTATATATCTTCCGATTTGTACGGAATTTGGCACAGCTTAATGAATTAGGTCTAGAATGATGTGTGTTAAGTTTCCTGAAAATCGGTTCAGATTTAGATATAGCACCCATATGTATTTTCGTCCGATTTAATGTAAATGGTATACCGAGGTCCCTATATATCTTTCGATTTGCACGAAATTTGGCACAGCGTAATGAATTAGGTTTCGAGTAATGTGTGTTAAGTTTCCTGAAAATCGGTTCAGATTTAGATATAGTTCCTGTATATATTTTCGTCCGATTTAATGTAAATGGCATACCAAAGTCCCTATATATCTTTCGATTTGCACAAATGTTGGCATAGCGTACTGAATAAAGTCTAGAATGATGTGTGTTAAGTTTCCTGAAAATCGGTTCAGATTTAGATATAGCTCCCATATATATTTTCGTCCGATTTTATGTAAATGGTGTACCAAAGTCCCTATATACCTTTCGATTTGCACGAAGTTTGGCCTAGCGTAATGAATTAGGTCTAGAATGATGTGTGTTAAGTTTCGTTCGATTTTAAGTAAAAGGTGCACAAAAGACCCAAAGTTAGGCCGTTGGCTGAAACATTATGCACAACGTACTAAAATAAATATTGCCTAATGTTAGCCAAGTTTTGTATGAATCAGTTCCGATTTAGATATATCTCCCATATATAATTTCCGATTTTAATTAAATGGTACACCCAAGACCCAACGTTAGGCCGATTGACATCAAATTTTGCACACCATACTGAAGTTAATATAACCTATCATGTGGAAAGTTTTGTTGAAATCGGTTAAAATTTGGATAGAGTTACCACATATATTTTCTCCCGATTTTAAGTAAATGATGCACCACGATCTCAAAATGTGGCCGATTTGGATGAAATCGGTTTAGACTTCGATATAGCTTTTATACATATTTTCGTCCGATTTTAAGTAAATGGTGCACCAAACTCCTCCTGGTATATCAGATATTTATCCAAATAATCAACGAGTGTCCGATTGATATTTGCTTTAAATTGATATACTTTGTCCCATTGTAAGAAGCAACTCTATAACTGACCGAATAAAAAATTTAGTATAGGTTGCAGAATGACATGTTTATGGATCCAATTTCATGTTAATGGTCCTTCAAAAATGTGACGTCTGTTAGGATTCATCTGTTGAATATACCCAAAGTGGTGAAGGGTATCATATGGTCGGTCCCGTCCTACTTTACTACTTTCCTTACTGGTTTATATTATATTTTTTCCAAGCTCTGAATACGCATGGATTTTTCAAATAATATTTTTCCAACTCTTTTTAATTTTTTTCCTAGCTTCGCCTCTGGGATTTTCAAAACAGTATTTTTTCCATCTCATTTTAAAAAATATATATTTTCTAGATCTGCATTTTTACTTTTGCTACGTTCTGAATCTAAGCATGGATTTTTCACCAAATTCACAACCTTTTTTATATTTTCTTTCTACTTTATAAACACAATATTCCAATTATATAGTTCATTTTTTACTTTTGGTATTGAAACCCCAAAAAATTATAACACCATATATAAAATACTAATACCATAGACAGACGACAGCCTTAATTTGCATTAAAAATGGTTTAATTTGAATTAATATTTACCCCTGACAGACGAGAGTTTCTGCATTTACGAAACAGTTTTTTGCTTCAAAACAATTGTTTGTCTGTGTGTAGGATGAATTTTTTTTACATTTGTTTCGATATTTTTCGGGATTACATCTTTAGGAAATCGATACATGACATAAAGGATGAATATCAACTATGATCTTAGCAAAACAGCTCCCATTTTAAAAAATGGTTGAAATTTTGCCTTCATTTCCTATTTTTATTTTCATAAATATAAATAAATTTGACAAGAAACAATTAATTTTCGACAGCATTGCCATATTGAAATTGCCTAATTCAGTATAAATTCAGTTTGATTTTGTGCATAAACAACACATAAAAATTAGGATAATGTTCAAGTTAATTTGAATTAAGGCTGTTAATGCAAATTAAGGCTGTCGTCTGTCTAGGCTATAATACTCAAATCCTTTTAGTATTTCCTTTTCCATTTACATTAACAATGCAACAAAACACAAAAAAACAAACACTATTTACACTATTATCTTTTCAATCGCATAAACGGTGATAGTTTAATTGCTTTGAATAATCACAACAAATAATTTTACCATACAACAAAAAACAAAAGCAACAAAAACTAATCGGTTCAGCGACTTTCAAACAACCATGACTTTAACCCCCAAATAAAACCCGAAAGCTCCCACTATGCCCTATTCACCCCCTCCCTAGCACACAACTACCACAATCCATTTAATGCCATGACATGGCATTGCAATCAACCGCTATTAACACCACACTCACATTCACAAACAAATAAACCCAACGAAACCAAACTACCAATGTAATTGTGGCGAAAAAAAGCAAATGACAAAAGGCAGTGAAATGGAAACAAATAATATATATAAATAACCACGAGTATTATTCTGACACACAGCATTGTAAAAATTGTATTTATTCTAAAAAAAAGTGAAATAAAAAATTGGAAAAGGAGCGGGGAAAAAACCAGCAAGAAAAGCAAACAATTTACCCACACCCACCCCCACTCACCGAACCATTACCCCTAAAAGCAATTTCAATTTTAGTTCATGTCACTAAGGGCAAATTCATATGTCTAAATGAATAAAATAGCAACAACAAGTGTAAATATGTATGTTCTCCACCTCCTCACCTCTACTTTCCCTCCCTTCCATAAAGCAGCAAATTCCTCTTCAATAATAGACAATTGTAGAATATTTCTGTCTTTTTTATGTATATTTATTGTATGTAAATAAGTAAGTGCAGAAATGTATATATGTATGTGTACAAATAAAATGTAACTCATCATATACATACATAACTAGCTAACATTGTTGTCTAAAAAATATTGGAATATAGCCAAAACCGTTTGAGGAGATGGGGATGATAGGTTAACAAGCTTGTCACAAGCAAAGGGTTATGGGAAAAGCAACTACAACAACAAATATTTGTTATGCTCTAAATCACAGCATACAGTTGGGGGAAGGAGGAAGGTAGATTTAAGGGTAGGTATGGGTGTTGCAAACAAATTTTCCAAGCTTAGGAATCCGTTGATATTTTAAAAAATATTTTTTCCCAAGCTTGACTAAACGTGGCTTTTATACCCTTCACCACACTGTGGTACAGGGTATTATGTCTTTGTGCATATGTTTGTTACAGGCAAAAGGAAACGAGATAGACACATGGTTCCTTTTGAGAGTATGTATAGAATCATTTTCTGAGACGATTTATGCATGTCCGTTAGTCCGTCCGTCCGTCTGTTGATGTTAAATTGTAAACAAAGTACAGGTCGCATTTATGATCCGAATTGGGTGAAATTTGGCACAGCTCACTTATTTGGTCCAAGGACGAATCCTATTGAAATTGAAGAAAATCGGTTCAGATTTAGATATAGCTCCCGTATATAGTTTCGTCCGATTTAAGGTAAATGGGGCACCAAAGTCCCTATAAATCTTTCGATTTGCATGAAATTTGGTATAGGATACTGAATTAGGCCCAGAATGATGTGTGCTAAGTTTCGTGAAAATCGGTTCAGATTTAGATATAGCTCCCATATATAGTTTTGTCCGGTTTTATGTAAATGGTGCACCAAAGTCCCTATATATCTTTCGATTTGCACGAAATTTGGCACAGCGTAATTAATTCTATATAGAATGATGTGTGTTAAGTTTCCTGAAAATCGGTACAGATTTAGATATATCTCTTTAATGTAAATGGTACACCAAAGTCCCTGTATATCTTTCGATTTGCATGAAATTTGGCACAGCGTAATGAATTAGGTATAGAATGATGAGTGTTAAGTTTCCTGAAAATCGGTTCAGATTTAGATATAGCTCCCATATATAGTTTCGTCCGATTTAAGGTAAATGGGGCACCAAAGTCCTTAAATATCTTTCGATTTGCACGAAATTTGGCACAGCGTAATGAATTAGGCCTAGAATGATGTGTGTTAAGTTTCCTGAAAATCGGTTCAGATTTAGATATAGCTCCCGTATATAGTTTCGTCCGATTTAAGGTAAATGGGGCACCAATGTTCCTATAAATCTTTCGATTTGCACGAAATTTGGCACAGCGTAACGAATTAGGTCTATAATGATGTGTGTTAAGTTTCCTGAAAATCGGTTCAGATTTAGATATAGCGCACATATATATTTTCGTCCGGTTTAAGGTAAATGGGGCACCAAAGTCCCTAAATATCTTTCGATTTGCACGAAATTTGGCACAGCGTAATGAATTAGGTATAGAATGATATGTGTTAAGTTTTCTGAAAATGGGTTCAGACTTAGATATAGCTCCCATATATATTTTCGCCCGATTTAATGTAAATGGTGACTAAACGTGGATTTTTTATATAATATTGTTTCTCAAGCTCCTTTCTAAGCGTGGATTTTTTAAATAATATTTTCCCCAAGCTCCCTTCTAAGCGTGGATTTTTTAAATAATAATTTCCCCAAGCTCCCTTCTAAGCGTGGATTTTTTAAATATTTTCCCCAAGCTACCTTCTAAGCGTGGAATTTTTAAATAATATTTTCCCAAAGCTTCCTTCTAAGCGTGGATTTTTTAAATATTTTCCCCAAGCTCCCTTCTAAGCGTGGATTTTTTAAATAATATTTTCCCCAAGCTCCCTTCTAAGCATGGATTTTTAAATAATATTTTTCCAAGCTTAACTAAGCGTGGATTTTTAAAATAATATTTTTTTCCAAACTTGACTATTTTGTTCATGTTCTGTTATCATTCCAATTATCTTAAATTCGAAGCCTATCCCCTATCTTCACATCCTCTTTCTCCTCTAAGAACGCTGAAAACAATGAACACAAGTGTCATGTTAGTTAACGCAAATACCATGACAATACATACATACAGATAACATGTACAAGAATATAGATCACATTGTTGTACATAGTTGCAAATATCCATGCACTTCAAACACACACAAACACTCTCACACAATTGAATGAAATCGCTATTGTTAAAGACATAAAAGGATGGGAATATGTGTGTTTGTGAGTCTTTCTGTGTGTATCAACATACATATTTCAAAATGTTAAACATTTTATTTGATTTAATCTTGAAAAACTGTTGAAGGAATGGTAAGGGTATTATTTGAACAAGCAAAATACAAAGGCTGAGTCTGCCTTTGTACATACATATAAATATTTGCGAAGTGATTGAAAAACGTTTTTTTTTTTTTTGGTAGATGTTCGTATGATTTGACAGCAAAATCGAAGATAATTGATTTTTTAGAGAATTTGAGAAAAATGAATAGACAGGGATTAAAAAAAAATAAAATAATTTAATTTAATAATAAATTAAATACATTTTGATGGCCACGTTCTGTGTGAATTTTTTTATATTGTTTTGAAAGACCAGCTATATGCGGATTGAGACAACTCTTTTCCGGAAATACTTCTTTAGACCTCAATAAAAAAATAGTTTATCAGTTAGGTTTTGAATTTTAAAAGAAAAATATTTTTCAAAGGCGATTTTTTAAAAATCATTTTCTTGTAGTGCAACGTGGGAGTAGTTTTTTATTTTTTTTCTTGAATTTTTAAAAAAATATTATTCTGATGGATCACTTAAGCGTGAATATACCCTTCACATCTATGTTGTCAGGGTATTATAGCTTTGTGCTATAGACCCACCCTTTAAGTATACCGATCGTCATATCTCGACTAGCTGAGTCGATCAGACATGTGTGGCCGTCCTTCTGTCCGTCCGTCTGTCCATTATAACTTGTAAACACGATACATGCCACATTTATGGACCAATCTTCACGAAATTTTGCACGTAGGATGATGATCTTGCCAATGAAGACCCCTATTGTTTTCGGTAAAGATATTAATATTTAGGGGATGAAATGGACCAAATACTTAATTTTTGTCGGTTTTTCTGGTCGCTACAGAGGCCGCAGGCCGAACATCGCGAACATTTACATGGAGAAGGGGATCGGCTCATAAGCATGCCAATTTTTATAAAGATCGGTCAATATTTAGCGGGTCAAATGACAAAATGTATTCTATAGCGTATATATTTACTCCTGCAGGACATAGACCCGAGATCCTGGTATGGTCAAGGACAACGCATCTAATTGTAGTTGATGATCAGATAATAATTTTGGGATAAATTGAACTGAAAACTTATTTTCTTTGTGTTTTTTTCGAGTCGATCTATAGGCCACAATAAAAACCCGAACATCACAACACAAGCCACAATGAAGGGAATCTTAACAAGTAATTATAAGGGCTGTACTGAATATTATTTTTTATGATTTGGATTGGATTTTTTAAAATGATTTTTTTCTAAATGACCAAAATGGCGTAGTTTTTTTAAAAAAACATTTTTCTGAAGAATAATTTAGTGGATTTTTTAGAAGTATATTTTTCTAAAGAACAATTTAGGCGAGTATTTTTATAAATATGTTTTTAAAGGGCCAGTGAAGCGTGGATTAAAAGGTGTATGTCCATAGATATACTGACAGGTACTTGAAATCAAAATATAGGGAAAATACCAAAAAGTGGACCTATACCGACATTTCTACAAACCTATTATGTAAACCATAATACAAATTTCAAAATGGATAATTATACCCTCAGCCTTACGGCTAATGAGGGTGTGTACACTTTGACACGGTGAAAAAGTGCCTCATCGAAATATATTTGTTTTTGACCCCATGTCTCATTGGACAAAATCCGTTTCAGAAAATTTTGATTTCATCCAAATCTTGCCCATCTTACTATTTCTTCCAAATTTAGTTCAAATTCGAAGATGGGGAATACCGGTCCACTCCTTCTGGTACCTCCCACGCAGGGGCTAGGTCTAAATGCGGGTTATAGTTCATTATCGAACCTTACGTTCTAGTTTTTTATCTCGATATCCTCCGCAGGTGAAAAGATTACAACAGAGTCTTAGAACCAAACCCAAAACACAGAACAAATCAGATAACTATTTTAATTTAAAAAATGGGGTTATAATAATTTTTGGTGAAGAGATTTGTTTCCATATACGACTACAAAATACCAAATTGCAGCGAATTCGGTTGAAAAATGCGCTCAAGAACCCCAAAATACCGAAAATTGGGGGTACCATTATATGGGGCTACCCAAAAAATGGACCTATGGTTATATTTTTTTGTGGAGAGATTTGGAACCTAATAAGAACTCAAAATACTAAATTACAGCCAATTCGGTGGAAAAATACGATCAAAACCCCCAAAATACTGAAAATTTGGGGGTGCCGTTATATGGGGAGTACCAGAATAAGTGGACATATATTTATACTTTTTTGTGGAGACATTCAGTACCCAATAATAACCCAATGTACCAAATTTCAGTGAATTCGGTTGAAAAAAGCGCTCAAAAACCCCAAAATACCGAAAATTGGGGGTACCCCTATATGGGGGCTAACCGAAAAAATGTGCCTATGTTCATAATTGTTTGTGGACAGCTTGGAACCTATTAAGAACTCAAAATACTAAATTACAGCCAATTCGGTGGAAAAATACGATCAAGACCCCCAAAATTGGGGGGTACCCTTATATGGGAGCTATGCCTAAACATGGACCGATATATCCTATCTTCGAACTTGACCTGCCTGCAGACAAAAGACAGCCCTATACAAAATTTTAGCACCCTATATCAATTCCTTCAGAAGATAGCGTGATTACAACAGACGGACAGACGGACGGACAAGTCTAGATCGTCTTAAAAATTTACCCTGATCAAGAAAAAATATACTTTATAGGGTCGGAATGAATATTTCGATGAGTTACAAACGGAATGACAAAATTAATATACCCTCCATACTATGGTGGACGGTATAAACAAATCTGAAGAACCAGGCGTGGATTTCTTAAGAATTATTTTTCGGATGTACCACATAGGCGTGGATTAAAAAAATCTGAAGAACCACATGGGCGTGGATTTGAAAAAAATTCTGAAGAACTACTTAGGCGCAGTTTAATTTTTTTTAATTAAATTTTTTAAAAATTATTTTTCAAATGTACCACTTAGTCGTGGATTTTTTAATAATTATTTTATTTAATATTTTTCGGTTGTACCACTTTGGGGTGGATTTTTTTAAAAACCTATTTTTATTATCTTACATATAATTACACTTCTCATATAGCTTGCTTACCTATCACGCAGAAGAGGGGGCGATGCTTCAGAAAGATTTTCACCGCTTAATGGTTGTTCCTGTCGTGGCCGCAATACCGGTGTTAGGCCCCATCTTTCGATGAAATCTATGCGAGAAATGGTTGATGATGAACAGGTAGGAGGTATTTGCAGCTTAGCCAATTTTTTGGTTTTATGAAATTTCAATAGGAAAACCAAAATGTTCGTAATTTATTAACAAACGGGGGGTGTCAAGAAGTAATAAAAAAACTACGGCTCCTTTTACACGGCTTCGCTTTACTTCTGCTTAATTTGTGGTGTGGATTTAATCCTTTTGCTTCCTTACGACTATAATACTGAAAGTTCTTCGTGGGGTGGGGTTTTCAAAATGATATAACAGCAATAGAAGTTTTGGCAATTGGGAAATAATTTCCATTGAAAAAAATAGGGGTTTTAGTTTCCTTTTTGTCCAATTGATGATGGTGTACGTAGATCCTTATGAGGCTCGTTATCCTTTAGCTTCTCTGTGGCATAGGTTGTATCAGTAATTATTGTAAATGATATTTGTTGGTTGATATAGGTTGTCTTGTTTTTGTTGTATATTTTTGTAATTATAAACAAATATTTTTTTAAATAAATTTTTAATTTTTTTATAGATTTGTTTTTTTTTGTTAGAAGTAAAAGGTAGGTAAGTTAAAGGTACTTTAATTTATGTTTTGTTTTGATAAGAGAGATATTTTGTAGGTTTTTTTTTTGTTTTTGGGTTGTTGTAAAAATTTTTGTTGAAAGACAAAGAGAAAAAAATATATATGTATTTTGGTTTCTTTGTAGTTGTTGTTGTAGTGTTGTGTACTTTAAAGTTGCTGTTGTTGTTTGGTTTGGTTTCTGCTTCCGGTTTACTTGTAGTAAAAGAGGAGGAGGGGGGCTTGATATTATCTTAAATGCATATTTAATATGTTTGGTTTTTGCGGCGTTTGTTGTTCTTGTTGTTGTTGCGGCTTCCTCTTTTGTTTGGTAAATATGAATTTGTTGTTGTTTTTTCTCAGTTGTTGGTTATTCAGCAATATATCTTTGGCTAAGGCTTAATCCTTTGTTGTTTTAATTTTTTTTTGTTATAGTTGTGGTCGTAACTTTCAGCTATGTTTGGTAGACTATTTCTACCGTTGTTGTTGTTATTTTTTTTTTTAATTTTTTTACCAACACTCAGCTTCTAATTTTTGTTATTTTTGTATTGATTCTAAACATATTTCTATTGTTGTGATTGTTGTTCTATTTTTTATTTTAATTTCATTATAAAAAAAATTGTTATTTGGCAGTTTTGTTATTTTTATTATTTATTTATTTTTGAAATATTGAAAAAATCATTTATTTATTTTTTTTTTTAATATTTTTTGTAATTCTTCTAATACTGGTTGCTCGGTTTTTGTTGTTGTTAAATAAATTTGTATTTTTGTTGTTGTTGGTAGTTCAAATAAATTTTGTAAATATTTATGCAGCTTTCATTTTAAATATAATTATAGTTGATATGGTAACACTGGTAAAAATTTGAAATATTTTATTAGATTTTGTGTGTGGGTATCGTTGGTTTAAATGCTGTTGCAAATAGTCTATGGTGTTGTTAAAAATTTAGGCAAAAGAGATCATTGATAAAAAATCGGAATCCGAAAATTCCAACGGTGTTAGAAAGAGTACATGACTGGCTCTCGTATGAACTAGGATTATTGACATCGCTCTAAAATTAACAAAATGGCGGATCTTTGCAAAAAATATTTTTGGAAAATCGCCGATTTTTGACCACAAACTAAGTTAAAGAATAAGGAAGATCTTCACCGATTGACTTTATCCTAGTTCATATGATAGCTATACACTCACAGAGAAACGTGTAAAAATTTGAAATTGATTGGGTTATTAGTTTTTGAGTTATCGTGCCCGCCATTCGCAAAAGAGAAAAACGCGTTTAAAGTTTGAGAAGCACTTTAGGCGTCACTTGATGCTGACACAATAAATCGGCTATATCTTCAAGAGTTCTTAAGGTTTTCACTTGAAATTTTGTAGGGACATTCTTGAATTAGTGTAGAATCGAATTAATTAAAAAAAAATTTGACCCCGAGAATCGGGGGTCCCCTTCATTGTGTGATCTACATACATATTTAAACCTATATTTTTGTATGCACATACCATTCTGAAATCTATGAAAAATTCCTGGTCAATTGGGTAGACTTCGATTCTTTGATATACCATTTGTATAAAACCGAGCAAAATTATGTATTGAGCAACCGTGGTATATTCCAATTTGATACGCTGCAGCACAGTGAGCGGTCCACAATTTTATTTCGTGTATATGGAACAGACGTAGTCTCCTCAGTGAACCATTTACATAAAATCGGGCGAAAATATTTTTTGGAGCATACGTCTATCTGGACCTGACTGAGTACACTGCGCAAAATTTTGCCTCATTCGAACAATTATTGGGAGTTTGGTGCACCATTTACCAAAAAATCGGACGAAACTCAGCAAAACTTCTTAGACACAAAACTGGACTTAATCAGGTACGCTATGCAAAATTACTACTCAATCGGAAAAATATATGAGGCTTGGTGCAATATTTACATAAAATCGGAGCTATATCTAAATATGAACCAATTTTCACGATTCTGAGCACACATCATTCTACACTTAATTCAGTATGCTATGCCAAATTTCGTGCAAATCGAAAGATATATAGGGACTTTGGTGCACCATTTTCATAAAATCGGACGAAAATATATAAGGGACCTATATCTATATCCGGACCGATTTTCACGAAACCTAATACACAACATTCTAGCCTTAACTCTGTACGATATGCCAAACTTCGTCTAAATCGAAACATATATAGGGACTTTGGTGTACCATTTACATAAAATCGGACGAAATCATATATGGGAGCTATATCTAAATCTGAACCGATTTTCACGATACTTAGCACACATCATTCTAGGCTCAATTAGGTGCGCTGTGCCAAATTTCGTTGAAATCGAAATTTATATAGGGACTTTGGTGAACCATTTTCATAAAATTGGACGAATATATCTAAATCTGAACCAATTTTCATGAAACTAGACTTAATTCAGTATGTTATGCCAAATTTCGTGCAAATGCAATGATATATAGCGACTTTGGTTCACCATTTTCATAAAATCGGACGAAAATAGCTATATCCAAATCAGAACCAATTTTCCCAAAGTTTAGAACACATCATTCTAGACTTGATTCAGTATTCTATGCCAAATTTCGTGCAAATTGAAAGATATATAGGGACTTTGGAGCACCATTTACATTAAATCCGACGAACATATATATAGAAGCTATATCTAAATCTGAACCGATTTTCACAAAACTTAGCACAAATCATTCTAGACTCAATTAAGTGCGCTGTGCCAAATTTCGAAAGATATATATGGGGACTTTGGTGCACCATTTACATAAAATCGGACGAAAATATATAAGGGACCTATATCTAAATCTGGACCGATTTTCACAAAACTTAGCACACATCATTCTAGATCCAATTAAGTGCGCTGTGCCAAATTTCGAAAGATATATATGGGGACTTTGGTGCACCATTTACATAAAATCGGACGAAAGTATATATGGGAGCTATATCTAAATCTGGGCCAAACAAATGAGCCGTACAAATTTCATCCAAATCGGATTATAAATGCGACCTGCACTTTGTTTATAATTTAACAGCAACAGACGGACGGACGGATATGCATAAATTGACTCAGAAAGTGACTTCTTAGGCGTATTTATACCCTACAGAACTATGTTGTCAGGGTATTATAGCTTTGTGCAGCCCCAAGAGTTTGTTACGCCGCGAAATATTGGCCCTAACCCACCTTTAAGTATACGGATCGTCATATCTCGACTAGCTGAGTCGATCTAGACATGTGTGTCCGTCCGTCCGTCTGTCCATTATAATTTGTAAAGACGATACAGGCCACAGTTATGGACCAATCTTCACAAAATTTTGCATGTAGGATGGGTTCGGCCCAATGAAGACCCCTATTGGTTTTTGGTAAAGATCGGTTAATATTTGGGGGAATAAATGTACCAAATACTTAATTTTTGTCTCATTTTCTGGTCGCTCCAGACCGCAATTATGGTCCACACATCGTAAATTTTTACATGGTGAAGGTGATCGAGCCAAAGAATAAGCATGACTGTTTTGATAAAGATCGGTCAATATTAGTGGTTCAAATGGACCCTGACTTTTGTGTGAAAAATGACAAAATTTTTATTCCATAGGTCATATATCCCCGAAGGAAATAGACCCGAGGAGTTGATAGTATATCCAAGAGGAGTAGTTGGTCTTTGAATTGATACCAATTTTATTATCGTATGTAGTAGGATAAGGGAGTTACACTTAAATATTTACAGGTGCTTACGAATTCAGATATTATTTGGTAACCCATTGCCCGGAAATATAGCGCTGATCGCTTTGAAATTTTCCATGATGGTCAAGGACAATGCCTATAATTTTCGCTGATGATCAGATAATAATATTGGAATGAAGTGGACCGAAAACGTAATTTTTTGTGTTTTTTCGAGTTGATCTATAGGCCATAACTGAAAGCCGTACATAACCCATGGTAAAGAGAATCTGGACAAGTACAGCCCTCGTCTACTGAATATTAGAAATATTTGTTGACATCTAGTCGGTCTAGAGGGTACAAATATTGCAAAATATTGCCCAAACTCTGAATATAGAACCATAGAAAGTTAGATTTTCGTCGAAGTTGTGTAGGGTATCATATGGTCGGCCCCGTCCGACTATACCGCTCCGCTCACTGGTTTAAAAGTATTTTTCTCAAAGAGTTTTTACACGTCGACTTTTTTAAAAAATATTTTTCTGAAGGACTGAAATCTAAAGGACTACAAAGGCGTAGATTTTTAATAAAATTATTTTCTGAAGGTCTAAAAATATTTATAGACCTTTTGATTTCATTAAAAAATAATTTTTTGAACCCTAAGTGGTTGTTCATTTCCATTAAATCCCTTTTCTTTAAGACGTGTGCCATCGTCGGCGACATTTGCCACAGCTTCGAAATTGCCAAAAATGCACCTTCATCAACCAAAAAAGGGATTGCCAAATTGTGTACCGGAGAAGACGACTAGAAGCAATGCCAAAAGGCTCCTTTGAATAGTGAAAAGAAGTTAATTTCCGTTAGTGAAAGGCAAATAGAAAAGGAAAACACGAAAAAAACAGCGATCCTAATAAACCACAAACACAGAGGAGAGACAGGCAGACACACACACAAAATCTTCAAATATTAAAGGAAGTGAGACGATAACAAAAATATTTGCGACAAATACCTTCAAAAGGAGGCATCGGAGGTAAAAATCTATGTCAAAAGGAAATTATTGTGTCACACGGTAATGAAAATTGAAATGAAATTGAAATCGAAAAACGAGAAGATTTCACTTTTATAAAATGGGGAAAATTTTTATATTTTGTCATTGGCGCTTTGGAGATGAATTAAATTTAACAAGCAAATACTAGCAGAAATAAATACAAATAAATTTTAATTAATATTTCTCTTGTTATTTTTAGAATCTTTTAATTTAGAAATAAAAACCGGAAGTTGTTATAATGGCACACAAAAATGAATTCTCTCTTCTTTTTGTGTGCCTAATAACAACTAGAAGTACCCTTTTCTATTTTTACCCTCTGTTTTATTATTTTTATTCCATTTTTTCCATCTACTTCATTTCACTTTCATTTACGAAAAACGAAACACGAAAAAAAAAACAACGCCAAACAAATACGTTTTTCCATTTCATTTTGAGTTGACTGTTATTGGCCTTTCCCTCTTTGTGTGCTGGTGTGTGTGTCTGTGTGTTAATGTTGACAATTTTGTCGTTTGCCACCGACGATAAAAGGAGCACCAAATAACCATCCAACCAACCAACATTCATACGTATTCTCTTCAATTATGCTTTGCTATTGTCAACCTTGAACAATATTTTGTTGTTGTTGGTGTTGTGTGTGATTGTCGACGAACACCATTGGCACACTCAGGCTCTCTTTACAGAAGTTGCACACACACACACAAATGTAATGGCAAACAAACGTTATATGCGGTAGCTGTGGAGTTGGATGCCAAAAATGTTTCGATTTTTTTTTTTCCTGTTGTTACAGAAATCTAATTATTTTCTCGTTCGTTTTTTGGCCAATTTCCCAACATAAAAAGGAAAATAGAAGACCAACGAAGAAGTAGCAAACGAACATGTGAAACCTAAAAAGGACCTAAAACAATGTGTCTCTGGTCGAACATGTGTAACAAAAAACACATGTACACAAAAACGCAAAAAATCACATTCATTCTCACTTGGAGAGTTTTCTAAGAACAACAAAAATACTTTCACTAATACCAATATTAAACATATTCTCAATTATATTCCCACTTTTTAAAAAAAGCAATAACTAAAATAATTTTTTTCATTTGCAAGATATATGTAAGATATTTTTGTTGGTAGAATTAATGGTATGAATTAATAAAAAATAAGACATTCACAGTACTTTATATTCGAAGTTGGAACCGGTACGATGGAATCTTGCTAACTTATTTCTGAAATTAAACAATTTTTCTGTGCACTTTGTTCTAACCTGGGTTAAGGAATACAAATCTTTTTAACACTGAATTTAAGCATTTATGGGGAATATCAATTCTTCGTCCAAATTAAAATGAATCAATCCAATATATAATAATTTTCTATTGAAACTTTGGTTTTGTTTTACAAAAATAATTGTTTTAGCTCTTCAATGGCAGTTAAGTGTTGATTAGAATTTGATAATAGGGCAATAGTGGAACCACAGTTTTGGCGGGTTATTATTAATTATTTTAACATTGTAGACTAAACCGTACTGATTGAATTTTGGTTTCCACAATATAACCTTGAACCCATGATTCATATGCAGTGATGTCCTTTAGTTCCAACCCTGTTTTTCGACCATCGTTTCTCAACAAGTTAATGCGTTTTTCGCGAAATAGTGTTTTATACGATGGGTGGGCAAGAAAACTGAAAAACTATTACTCCAATCGGTTCCAAATTTTAACACGTTACACTATACCTACATAGCTATCGTATGAACAAAGATAAATGTAATCAGTCTACATCTTCATTATTTTTTAGCCTGGATTTTGTCCGAAAATATGCCATTATACGAGATTCGTAATTTTGACAATTTTCGAGTGAAGACAATTATCCAAGGTTTCTAATTGTGTTGGAATTTTGAGATTCTCATGTTCCAGTGATCGGCAGTCATTTTCTTTAATTACAGCAAGTAAAAAATTGTCAGTCGGTGTCATCGGAAGATATATACCGAAATTGCACACAGGTTTTATTATTCGCTGTATATAAGGTATATTTATATATCAATAAGGTTTCAAATTTAGTGTTAATCAAATCGATTATTCAATTCGCTTCCAATAAAATGTACAAGCTTATAAAATATTGATCCTTTGTGGGGGAGGTACCCGAAAAAAAGGACCGATGGGGCCCAGCTACGTTCGGACTTGATCTAGGATTGGTGAAGATATTAACATATGCAATGCATGGACCAAATCGGATATTCCCTTTGTGGAGGAGGTATTAGAAGTAATAGGCCGATAAGTCACATCTTCCAACATTATACAGGATGAAGGTGCCAGAGGGTGTGAAACGATATTCCCCATCTTCGAACATGATTTAAATTTGGACGAAATATTACGATGTGCAAATTTTGGATGACAACGGTACGTCCTTCGAGATCTATAGCGCAAACCAATCAACAAGAAAGGCAGGTGAACGGACGGACATTTTTAAATCAACTCCAAATTGCCTGAGACGGATTTGTTCGAAAGACACATAGCTCCCACATATACTTTCGTCCGATTTTGTGTAAATGGTGCATTGAAGCCCCTATATTTCTTTCGATTTGCACGACATTTTGCACAGCGTACTGAATTGAGTCTAGAGTGATGTGTGTGAAGTTTCGTGAAAATTGGTTCAGATTTCGATATAGCTCCCATATACAGTTTCAACCGATTTTATGTAAATGTTGCACTTAAGTCATTAAATAGTTCTCCGTTAGCGATAGAACTCTGCACAGCGTATTTTTCCACCCAGAGGCAAACACAACTACCTAATTATAGCTGATTTGTTAAAACAATTAAGAAAATCTTTCAGATACTGAATTTTCCATACCGCTATATGGGCTACCGTAAAAAAATTGGCTGATATATCTTATTTTCAATAGCAAAAATCCCAGAAGTAACATTAAAATAAGTTCCGAATTCATAAAAACATAATATTGGTACGTCCGTTTGAATTTCTTTACTTAGATCGCTGTTTTTGACGTTAGATGTCTAAAATGTTGTGTGAACATGTAGTTTGATTAGGCGAACAATAATCAAACAAAAAGCCAATTTCGATTTTTTCTGTAGTTACGTCCGTTTGCATTTATGATGACGATATATCCTCATTAGCCATACAGCTGAGAGTATAAAAAACATACATCTCAGATGCATACATAGGCAATATTTATTTTTAGAATCGATGTACGGTCTTTATAATTTAATATTTGAATATTTGGCCATCAAATGTGAGAAAAATATGTAAGTACAATCTTCATAATATTGAACAATGATCTATTCTATTATATGGAGTTGAATTGCCACTTCGGAGGAATGTCAATCGATCTTAAATATTTGAAATTATAATGGGAAGAAAAGAAGTTCAGAAAATAACAAATTAAAAAATAATAAATGATTTTAGGAACACCTCGAAAAATTTATTCTGGAGCCACTTTTTGAAAAACTTATATGTATATCACAAATATCTCAATTAATCTAGGTATATGTGATATTCAGTACGCCTGTATTCCAACTATAATGTCACAGACCACGTTAAGGTTTAGTGATTAAAATGGAACGAATCTTTTTTTGGTGTAGTGCATATTGTTCATTTTGCAACACCTTTTAAAATACATATAGAATAGAAATATATGGCGATTTGGCCATGCACTTTTATCTGCCCGGCTATCGGGTGAAATTGCGATAAAGCTCGCAATGAATTCCAATGCTTTTTATGATTTGTAATTTTGCACATATATGCTTGAATATTTAAAAGAGGAAAAACATAATTTACAAATGGCGGGCATGATGACTCCTCACTGGAACATTGAAATCAGAACGGCATTCTAAAGAGTACATGTCTGGCTCTCGTATGAACTAGGATTATTTACTTCGCACAAAAAATAACAAAATGGCTGACATTTGTTTTTTTTCAAAATCACCCTTTTTTGACTACAAAATATGTTAAAAATAAGGAATGCCTTCACCGATTGGATTTATCATAGCATTCATATTAATAGAAATATGACAAAATTTGTTTAAAACACGTTTGAAGTTTGAGAATCACTCTTGCCGCCACTTGATGCTAACACACTTGAAATGTTTTAGGGATAGTCTTCAATTAATGTAGGTTAGAATTAATTCAAAAACAACATTAAATTAAGAAAATGGCATATCAATTTAGAGTAAGTAAATATATTTTTGAGGATTGCTGTCTTTTGTGGAGAACTGAGGAAACTTTAGATCAAGCTTTCTTCATTCGTTTTAGTTGATCGTTGAAGTTTTTTTCACTTAAAAATACAACCTGAAAGGAGATGACAAGCACTGAAATAAACCAATTTTTTTTAGGATATAGTTCCTAGTGCTTTGAATATTTTGAATATAAACTTGTGTTTTGTATATTTTAACATGGCACTTGTTCAGAATAGGCCTCCATGATTTGTTTCAATGGGCCCTTGGTGACTAGAAAGCCACCATTTTGGCGATATTGATCTAAGTTTTGCTTAAGTCCCCAAAGAACGAAACTGTCTGCACTTATTGAATTTCTGGTTAAAATGGTTTTTGGGTTCAAAACGTGATACGACTCGACCTTAAAATGTGCCTTCATGTAAAATGTCAAATTTTAAAATTAGAATAACTACAATTGTTAGGCAAATAATATTTCACAGTATCTGTTTATGCATTGTTATTTTTAATCACTCTATTTGTGGGATTTATTTCTCTAAAATTTCATTCAAGTATATGGCAACAAACTGTGAGATTGGAATGCAAGAATATAATCCAGGAGGCCGGTTATTTAAGAACCTTTAACAGGAGATGCAGGACGCCAGCGTATGCTAAATTATACTATCAAACATTATAATATTATATCCATTTTATGAGTTTTAAATCCAACGACATGTGACTGCTACATTAACAAAGCCTTGTAAGGACCAAAACAGGAATATTGTTTAATTCAATCGAAAAATCGAGTATAGCCGGATCACTTTCTATTATATTGTGTTTTGCCTTCACAGTAAATTTTTACATGGATATTTTTAATATAATTCACACATTTCTCTATTTTGTTTCTATTATTTTATTTAATTTTACTAAAATCTTTTTTTATTTTCACATCACTTCTATTGGCATTTATTATGTTTTTAACAACAAATTCACAATAATAAACTTATACTGAAGGTCTGGGTTTTTTCGGCTTGGTATCGTTGAATTCGATGTGTACACACGCATAAATCGAGGGTAGACATATTTTGTTTCGTTAGATTTTTTGTTGTTGTTTTCTTTGGAATTTTGTATACACTTCTGTTGTTTTATTATTATTATTTTTTTGTTTCGGTGTTTTATTTTGCATTAAAAAACAATGAATTTCTCTCTAAACACCAATTTTCACAATAGACAATTTGCAACAGCACTTGTTTTTCGTTTAATTTGTTTAAAACAAACCAACAAATCTTCAAATAAAAATAATAAACAAAATTGAAATAAGAAAAAAAAAGACATGACAAAAATTCCAAGGCAATTTCACCAGTCAGTTGTTGTTGTTTTTGTTGTGGGGGAGTATGCGAATAAAACCGGAGGTATTTTTTTTTTCTTTCATGGCAATTTGAATCACAAGAAAAAAGTGAAGAAGTTTTCGTTTGATTTTTTGTATTGTTTTAATTATTTTCACTACAATTGTTTTAAGTAATTTATTTTGTTAACAAAATTAACAGCACTTTTTTTATTGGTTTCGAGGAAGTTGATTTTCATTTTATTTTATTTTGTCTAATATCATTTGGTGCTCTGCTCTGTCTGTGTGTGTTTTTCTATTTCTTTTTTTTTGTAACTTGAAATCCGTTTTTCGAAAACATAACGAACGAATGAATTTTGATTACATTTTCATTTAGTTGTGTCCTTCTTCATTTGTGCTCTTCTTCTTCTTGTTCTTGTTTTTCTTTGCGTTCATACGACACGGCCGCGTGTCTGTGTGCGAGTGGTGGGTACTATTATGCTCTTCGTTTTGTTGGGAAAGTACGTTTTCTTTTTTTGTTGGACTTTTTGTTGTTGCTTCAAGTTTGTGGAAAACATATGAAAAGTGTGTGTGAAGAAAAAGCATAGAGAGTTGCCATATCAATTTAAAGAGAAAATATAGTCAAAAAGGAAAATATAAGACTTGAACTCAGAAACTCCTGCAGAGAAGATATTCAAGAGAAAGTTTTCTACATAATATTATATTTTCTATAGAAGAGTTTCTATAAGGGGAATTTTCTAAAAGAAAATTTTCTATATATGGACGATTTTCCACAAAGCCGATTTTCTTTATAAAAGATATTCTATTAAGAATATTTTATACAGAAAATGTTCTATATAAGAAATTTATTATATATAGAAGTTTTTTTATATAGAGTATTTTCTATATAATAGATTTTCTATATAAAAGAACATGTTCTATATAGAAGCCTATATAGAAGATTTTCTATAGAGATTTTCCGTACAAAAGATTTTATAAATAGAATATTTTCTATAGACGATTTTTTATAGATGATTTTCTATACAGAAGATTTGTTATAGATGATTTTTTATAGATGATTTTCTATATAGAAGATTGTCTATATAGAAGATATTCTATAAAGAAGATTTTCTATATAGAAGATTTTCTATATAGAAGATTTTCTATATAGAAGGTTTTCTATATAGAAAATTTTCTATATAGAAGACTATCTATATAGAAGATTTTCTATATAGAAGATTTTCTATATAGAAGATTTTCTATATAGAGGATTTTCTATGTAGAAGATTTTCTTCATAGAAGATTTTCTATATAGAAGATTTTCTATATAGAAGATTTCCTATATAGAGGTTTTTCTACACAGAAGACTTTCAATATAGAATATTTTCTATAAAAGATTTTCTATAGAGAGTTTTCGATAAAAAAATTCTATAGAAGATTTCCTATATATGACTTTCTATAGAAAATTTCCTATAAAGAATATTTTATATACAGAAAATTTTTTATGTATAGATTTTCTATAGAGAATATTTTATATACAGAAGATTTTCTATATAAAATATTTTCTATATAAAATATTTTCTATATAGAAGATTTTCTATGTAGACGATTTTCTATATAGAAAATTTTCTATATAGAACATTTTCTATATAGAACATTTTCTATATAGAACATTTTCTATATAGAACATTTTCTATATAGAACATTTTCTATATAGAACATTTTCTATATAGAACATTTTCTATATAGAACATTTTCTATATGGAACATTTTCTATATAGAACATTTTCTATATAGAAGATTTTCTATATAGAAGATTTTCTATATAGAAGATTTTCTATATAGAAGATTTTCTATATAGAAGATTTTCTATATAGAAGATTTTCTATATAGAAGATTTTCTATATAGAAGATTTTTTATATAGAGGATTTTCTATATAAAAATGTTGATTTTCAATATAGAAGATTTTCTGTAGAAGATTTCCTTTAGAAGATTTTCTATATAGAAGATTTTCTATATCACGAATTCCATGTCACGCACTGTTGCAGCGTGCGAAATATAATCGTTTGTTTAGTTAAGAAAAATTTGTTTCCGAAATTTCTTTCGCAATTTTTATTAAATAGTTTTACGCCTTTTACAATACCTGCTAATTTTTTTATGAATATGTTTGTAAATGTCGGAGATATTAAGAAAAAATTAGCGTACGCACGCGCTACAAAATTTTCCCTTTAAAAATTGGATATCAGTTTCGATATGAAATTTCTGCGAATTGGCTGGAGATAAAATTGCGGATTTTTTTTACAGCTATAATGGGTTATTCAAGATTATATTGACATTCAATTTTTTTGAGAAAAAAATTTCTAAGATATACTTTTTTAACTTTGAACACCGTCACGCACATGTTACACTCGTAACGCACTGTTACACACACATGTACTAAAAAAATTAAATTCAAAACAGAATGTTTTAAAAATGCTAGTTCTTATACCCCACACAACCATGTTGTCAGGATATTATAGCTTTGTGTGGCCCCAAGAACTTTGGTAAATCATTATGCAGTTATGGACGACATTTTTGCCTGTAAATTCGGTTCTAAAGCAACTTATTGAGGAAGAATGTAACATGTGCGTGACGGATACAAATTTGTTCGATGGAGATAGAAGACAAACTTTGTTTTATTTGAATTTGTCATCTCAAGATCCACACATAACAGCATTATCAAAAAAAATGCTCATATTAGAGTCTGTATAGAAACATATGCTAATTTTGTCACGCACGCGTTACATATTTTCTTACACTATTTAACTGCACTTACCACGGGATTCTCTTGGTATATGTATAGGTTTATATATATGTAATTCTTAGTAAGATATTACTTTATTTGAATTTAATATTTATTATTGATATTGTTTTAGCTAACAGCGTTCACACTTACGACAAATGACACTCTAAAACTAATAAAAATATGCCCAAGTTACTCTCCACGCGAAAATGGTACAACGAAAAGAAAAACTACGGTTATTTTTCAAAATTCAACTAAAAATATATTGTCCGGATTGAAAAGAATATTTCCTATATAATTTCATATCTCTCTTAACGAATTGATTTTTCACCTGTGTGGTTGACCTTTTTGTGGAATTCGTGATATATGACTTTCCATAGAAAATTTCCTATACAAAATATTTTTTAAAGAACATTTTCCATAACAGACTTTCTATAGAAGATTTCATGTTGAAAATTTTCTATAGAAGACTATCTATAAAAAATTTTCCATAAAAGATTTCTATAGAAGATTTTTTATAGAAAATTTATTTTTGAGTATATTTTGCAGAAGATTATTTAAAGAAAATTTTCTATAGAAGACTGTATATAAAAAAAT
The DNA here is from genome assembly GCF_032173495.1 of Musca vetustissima. Taxonomy (NCBI): domain Eukaryota; kingdom Metazoa; phylum Arthropoda; class Insecta; order Diptera; family Muscidae; genus Musca; species Musca vetustissima. The sequence continues at coordinate 95,992 of NW_026872574.1, forward strand.
TTTCTATAGAGGATTTTCTATAAAATGTTTCTATATAAGATTTGCTATAGACGATTTTCTATTAAAAAATTTCTATAGGAGATTTTCTGTTCAACATATCTGTAGAAGATTTTCTATATATTTTTTCTATATATTTTCTATGGAATTTTTTCTTATAACTTTTTCTACAGAATATTTTCTATGGCAGATTTTATATAGAATATTTTCTATAGAAACCTTTTTACAGAAGATTTTCTATGGGAGTATTTCTATACTAGTTTTCCTTTGGACCTTTTTTATATATCATTTTCTATAGAAAAGTTTTTTGGAAAATGTTCTATAGATTTTTTATAGAAGATTTTCTATAGAAACGTATTTTATATAAAAGATTCTGAAAAAGATTTTCTATAGAAGCATTTTTATAGAATGTTTTCTATAGATTTCCAAAAAAGAATTGCTATAATAGACTTCTATAGAAGAATTTTTATAGAAGATTATCTATAGAAGAATTTCAATAGAACATATATTCGAGAGAAGATTTTCTATAGAATTTCTTTAAACGAGATACATTTTTAAACAATTTCTTTAAAACACATATAAAAATTTACTATAGAGGATTTTCGAAAGAAAATGTTCTATGGGAGGTTTCCTACTTTCTGTAGAAGGTATTTCATTGAAGATTCTATATAAAAGAATATACAGAACTATTCTACAGAACATTCTCTTATCATAGACCTCTAAATGGCAACGCTTACGAAAATGAAGAGAACCATAAATCCGAATACAGAGCAATGGGGAAAAAAGGGAGCTTTGTGTTGCGTTGGCATTCGTTTCTGTTATTGTCGTCGTTTAACTTCGTCGTTAGTAAATGGTAGACACACAGTCATACGCACAACACAAATATGATTGTGTGGAAACACACACACAACACAAATTTTCTTTAGTTGGCGGCTGGAAAATGTGGCGAAGAAGAGCAAACACATAAATACACCAACACAACAACAACATCATCATCACCAACGTTTGTCATCCTTCGTACACATGACATTCCAATACAGGCAGCCGCATATGTACGCAAAAACACACAAATACTCACAACGTTCGTAATATTTTACACCCAGACCTGACTAACAGGACATCAGTTGTCCTTTTCACACCTACATTATTGAAAGTGTTGAGAGGTGATTAATTCTCAATTACTCTCTCACGCGTTGCCTCTCTCTGCCATATTTTTACACCAACGTACAACAATGTGAAAGGCAACGTGATAATAATCGACATGGTCAAAAAGGAAGGATAACAATTGTTGTTAGTCTAGCCATACGCATGCCATTCATCGTCAGAGCTTTTCAATGCAGGTGTCTGTGTGTGCGTGTGAGTGTCTGCATTTTTCGTAACTTTCTTTGTTATTTTGCGTTTTGTTCATGTGTTTCGTTTTTTACTCTGCCTATGAATGTGTTTTTGTTTTTTTCTTGCTTTCAGCCCAACATTCATTATCAACAGCTGCGCGTTCAAGTGTTCGGGTAAGTGAGAGATTTTGCACCGTTCGCAATATTGAATCAACGCTAAAGTAAAATTTATTGTGTAAGGACGTGGTAAAAGGAAATAGAGTTACCAATGATTTATGAAAGTGTTGTAATGTAATATATTTGGAAATATCAGTGTAATTGAAAAGACATAGATCTAGCTTATTAATATCTGCACCAGAACTAATTAATGTGATTTTTCTGTGGTTCTTTAGTTCTTGTCGGGGCACTAGTATATGAATTGTTTTGAGTTAAGCAATTATTGTTATTGTAAAAATTGGTAATAAAAAAGAATTTCGGTTGATGATAGACTGTACCGTTTAATAAATAATGTTAGAACATTATCACAGACATCAGATCAATCGTCAAGGGGTGCTATGACAACTTTAGGTGAGGATCTCTATAAGAAGTACATAATCTTATTCCCAAAATCAAACACATGTTGATGATATGTGATACTAGATAAACCGATCTACATTTCAATTCACACGTAGCGATAATAATGTCTGCATTTTAAGAGAATTGAAGTCCTGTTTCACCAAGGAATATACACGTTGGTGAAACTGTTGGCAAATTTTAGTTAACTGTGCCCAAAACTGTTTCGGCATCGACTTTATTTTTTTTAAATGTTCTAAAAGAAATTATTGAATAAAAAGGTCATTACTGGAACTAAATAATATGTTGATGCAGATGACAAAACGTACTAAAATTAAAGTAGTCTACGTATCAACCTAATATTTAATAAAAGGTGAATGGCTGTTATGATGGTAGGAAGGTAAATTTTTAGCGGATCGAATGAACCTATTTATTTGTGTAAAAGACGGAAAAAATACGAACCTAGACTTTTGTGTGAAATATGACAAAAACAAGTAAAAAAGTGTCAGTCGGTGTTGCCGAAAGAGATACCTTCATTCTATGGTTTGCGGAAGTCTTCAGAATTACACACAGGTTTAATAATTCGATTTATATCAAATAGGTTAAAGAGGTTTCGGATTTAATGCTTATTAAATCGGTTCATCAATTCGATTCAAGTTAAGTTAATAAGTTTATAAGGGGAGGGTCCCACCTTCGGACTAAATCTAGGCTGGGTAAAGATAAAAGGTTGTGCGATGTTGGGTTCAATCCGAGTTTCCATCGGTCTAATATTGGATTTGTAAATATTGAAAATTTTGATCAATTGGAGGGATGGTGGGAAAACCACGAGGAGTGGACCAATTGGTCCCATCTTCTGACTTGATATAGGCTCGGTAAAGATAATGAATTGTGCGTTGGTTCAAATCGGATATTCCATTCGCCTGATATTGGATTTATAAATATTGACCCGATGGGTTAGTAAAGATAATAGGTGGTGCAAAGTTTGGTTCAACTCAGATAGTCCGTTCGCATGATATTACAATCCTTGGTACCCCTTCCAATTTTATTTATGTTTGAAAGAAATATTTCACATCGTAATATTATGGATTATGGATTAAATCGGAATTACTAAAAGGAGGTGACCGTTTTCCCATCTTGAACTATGTTTGGAAAGAATATTACGATGTGTAAAGTTTGGATGTAATCGGTCAGACAGACATTCGCAAATCGACTACAAATTGTCTGAAACGGATTTGGACTAAAGAATAATGGGGTCTAAACCAATATTTTGACGAGACACCTCAACGATCCAGCATAAATCTTTTTCCAAATTTCAGGATTGCTGCCCGATCGGTTCACCTAAATCCAAATTGTACCATATTTAGTATCATTTAGTACACATAAGTACAAATTTTTCAAACTTTCTACATACCCCAATCCTACACTCCAAAAGTAATCTTATTTCCAAATTTTAGGATTCCAGATCTATCTGTTCAAAACCAAATTTAGGGCCATTTAAAATCAATAAGTAAAAAACTTCCAAACATACATTCATTCTCCAATACTACATTCTCAACATTAATCTTAATTTCAGCTCTATCGGAATATCTGAATCCAAATTGTACCAAATTTAGTTCCATTTAGTACACATTCGTACGAATTTCCTTTCTAAATGTCCCAAACCTACACCCCAACAGTGAACCTTACTCCAAATTGCAGATTTCCAACTCTATCTGTTCAACCAAAATTCAATTTGTACCAAATTTAGTACTTTTCGTACACATAAGTACAAATTTCCATTACCAATAAAATATCCGAATTCTATACTCCGACGGTAATGTTGATTTCAAAAATTCAAGTTTCCAGTTCCATCCAAACTAAAATAGTACCAAATTTCATACAGTTTAGTACTTGTCGTATACATGAGTACATACTTCCAATACCACCTCCTTATATGTATCCAACTGTTCAACCAATCGTTATATCCACAATTAAATTTGTACCAAATGAAGTACCATTTTGTACACATAAGTTCCAACACTATCGGTTAAGCCAAAACTGAAATTGTATCAAATATTGTACAATTTAGTACTTTTCGTATACATAAGTACGAATTTCCAAAACTACCTACTTCAATTCTTAAAAACAGTAGTAATCTTATATCCAAATTTCAGGATTCCAGCTCTATCGGTTCACCCAAAATTAAAATTGTACAAAAGTACAATATTGTACAAATCTTCAAAACTAAACCTCAGGAAATTCAATTCAAATAGTACCAAATTAAGTACTTGTGTCGACCACATCCTTATATCGACCCTATTTCTTTAATTCGCATTCCAAATTAAAAGTTTTTAGCACTATCCATTCACATGCTAAGAAAATGTACCAAATGTAGTACATTTTAGTGCATTTTTTCGGATACTTATAGTCCGAAATTCCAAACATCTGTATATATCATATTTTTTATCAAATGTTTCCACATTTAGTACTTTTCGTGTAGTTCAAGTACAAATTAAAAACAAAAAATCAGCATTATATGACACCTTCGGACTAAGAATGACCCTCGCCCCAAATTTCAGCTTCAGCCGTTTCGTCTGGACGTTAATCAGCCAGTCAATTATTTTAATCTTTTATTAATATAGATTTAAAATTGTATTGTCCCAACGAATTTCATGAAATAGATTACAAGTTTGTAAATATCGGAAACCCTATGCCTTTATACGGCAAAGAATTTGTATCATAAAAAAGGAAATGCCTTTAAAAGTGATGTAAAAAGAGTAGAATCCAATGAATACTTATTATTTCCAGCATTCTTTACTACTCCTCTCTTTCTTTACAAAAAATATATTTTTTTTGCTGTTATTTTTAAAAATTTTCTTTTACACTGTTCAAACATTTTTCAGCATTTCATAGTGAGTAAGGGCCGGGTTTTTGAGTTTCCAATTAATCGTGAGAGAGAAAGTTGTGAAACGTGAGAGGACAAAAACAAAACAAATATAAATTTTGGAGAGCAAGGTTAATATGTACTTATTTTCATTTTCTTTTCTCGTCTTCTTTTCATTATGTTCTTCCTTTTCCTCTTCGTTTATCTTCAATTCCTTTCATTGGTTAATTCTACTGTTTGTTGGTTAAAATTCATGCTTTTTTTGTATTTCCGAATTTCTCATTTTCGTCTCTTCTTCTTTCTTCCTCATTTTCTTCTACTTTATTCATGATTACTCCAAAGCATATTTCTCTTCATTCATTCTTCTGCATTCATTTTTATCATCATTATGTGGATTGTGTCCTTTCGTTTTTATTTATCCTGTTTCTTTACTTTATATTTTCTACTTAATGTTAAGCTGGTTTTTGTTGGTGTTGTTGTTTCTTTTTCATTATTATTTGTATTTTGTTGTCTGCATGAATGCTGTTGTTGTTGTTTTTGGTTTTTTGTTTTGTATATGAGTGCGTCTGAGTAATTATGTTTTCCTTTTGCTTAACGTTTATTTGAAATGCCACATATACTTCGTATATCCTGTATACTCTTTTATATTGCAAGTGAGTGTGTGTGTGTGTTTTTATCTTTTTGAGACACAGAATTAACAAAGTCATGTGAGTAGCGTTATTATTAATAGAAGAGAGATTTATATATATTTCTTGTTTTTAATATTAAAATATTTTAATAAATTGTTAATGGCAACGAAATATCCGTAAAGGAAAATATGAAATTTTTGGTAGCATAGGTTTCGAGAAAATATACAACAATATCCTAGTAAAAAATGCGACGAAGAAATAAATATTTAGGGACAAATTTGAACAACCTTCAAACAAGTCGCTGCAAATTTGTATTTATTGCCTATAACTGTAGATTTAATTTGAACCTATACAGTGATATTACATTTGGCACATAAGAAATATTTAGAAATATAATTGCCGTTTGTAATTGGATTCAGTTAGAGTTAAAGCGATGGAAAAGGGCAGGACAGCTGATACCTACATTTATTGTCAGAATATGTTCTGGTAATTAAAAAAAGTAAAAACAAATTTTTTATAGTTAGTCAAATGCAGTCAGTTTCTACTCTCACCACGTGGTGGGGGGTAAAACTTGTATATAGGTCCTTTGCCTTGGTAAAATAGGGTCTGGACCGAAACTATGCAGACATATATTGCAAATTTTCTCAGAAGAATTTGTCTACCCTCTCAAGATTACAACATAAGACCATCAAAATACTTTTTAAAGTGCTGGGGACTGTACCTATAGATTGACGGATATTTATAGTTTGGAAGATTTCCAACCAACTCAAAATATTAATTTATAGACAAATCAGTTAAAAAATATGTCCGAAGTTTTTAAACTTAGAAAACGTAGGCTGTTTTTGCACTGAATGATAACCAATTCGCTTGGAAAACATGTTTGAAGTCTTCAGATACGGAAATTGTGAGTACCTATATATGGAGACTATATAAAAAGAAGAGAAACAAAATTAGTAATTTTTTGGTAGGAAGACATAATACCCATCGAAGCCATTAAATATCACATTAGAGTAAATTCTGTCGGGTTTACCATAAAAAGTGGACCAATATTGATAAGGGATCAATTTCGATTTTTTAACCGGCTGGCAAATGAGCATACATTAGACCTGTTTATGAGTTTATTGTTGTTGTTTTTTTATTTTTATTTATTTATTTTTTTTTTGTAATTAAAGAAAAGTAATTTTTTCGACGGCGGGAATGATTGCCGATCGCAGAATTCCAACACAATTAGAAAGAGTACATGACTGGTATTGACTTCACTCGGAATTAGCAAAAATTAATGTTCAGCAAAATGCTGATCATATTGCGGGGGACGTACCAGAAGGAATGGACCGATTTTCCCCATTTACGAACTTGGAATGTTTTAAAAAAATATTACGATATGCAACGGACGAACATTTGTAAATTGGTCCAAATAGTTTGAAACGGATTTGTTCCAAAGAAACATGGGATCTAAAAGCAATATTTCGATGAGGCACATTTTTGCCGTATCAATGTGTATATAACTTCATTGGCCATATGGCTGAGATCGTGGATTTGTAGAAAAGAATATTTTTACAAGGTCTAGAAAAGGCATTGATTTTCTAGACCTTGTAAAAATATTCTTTTCTACAAATCCACGCCTTGAGTTAGGCCTTGCAATAAAATTCTTTAAAAAATCCACGCCCTATATAAGGTCTTTTAAAAATATTCTTTAAAAAATCCACGCCATATATAAGGTCTTTTAAAAATATTCTTTAAAAAAATTCACGCCATCCTCAAAAAAGGTTCCTTAAAAAAATCCACGCGTCATTTAACCCTTGTAAAAATATTCCTTAAAAACACAAGCCTTCTCTAGGTCTTGTAAAAATATTTTCTAAAAAATCCACACCTTATATAAGTCTTATAAGAATATTCTTTAAAACAACAACGCCTTATAAAAATTTTCTTTAAAACCCTGGCCGTATATAGGCCTTATAAAAATATTCTTTAAAAAACCTCGCTGTATATAGGCCTTGTAAAAATATTCTTTAAAAACTACTTGACTTATATTGGTCTTCTAAAAATATTCTCTAAAAAATCCACACCTTCTCAAGGCCTTGTAAAAATAATCTTTAAAAAATGTACACCTTTAAATGCCTTTTAAATGGAATATTGCCCATTTTCGACCCAAAACCAAAGACAAAAATAAGGAAGATCTCCACCGATTACATTTATCCTACTTAATAGTAGATAGATCGGATTATTAGTTTTTGAGTTATCGTGTTCGACATCCGTAAAAAACACTGCTTCGAGAAAATCGTGTTTAAAATCATTCATGCCCTCGCTTGATGCTGACACAATAAATTGGCTATATCTGCAAGAGTATTTGAGATTTGCACTTAAAATTTTAACAAGACATTCGTAAAAACAATTAAAAAATCAGTTTTTGAAACCTTGAATAAGGGACGTGTCCACTGAAGTCAATTCGCTTAAAAATAGTGCCGAAACTACTGAAATTCGGGAGACACAATTAAATGGGGCCACACCTAAGACATGATCCTTAATGATCCACACCAATGATATGATCCTTTTGGGGCAGATACCACAATAGGTGTGTCAATGTAGTCAACTTTTTTCATTTACAATTTATCAAGAGGTCAGATGCGGACATGTTCATTAATAAATTTACACCAAATGGGTTTAAAAGTTCTCGAGACTAGCCCATCATAGAAGCTACTTGACATATTCGGTATGAATAAGTCTAAATCGGTCAATTTCATTGAAGTATAAAATTTAGACTCTAGTTCTCGAGCTCAGTCTATCATGGACGCTGCCGGTATCGTCTCTGCAAGTTCCGACATTGTTCACTTGTGATATATACAAGGTTGCGGAGTCCGGGTTGAAGTATATAATCGATGTCGAAAATAACATGAATTAAAAAAACAAATTTTATTTATTTATTTATTTAAGGGGACATTAATAAAAAATTTAATTAAAACAACAAATAAATAAAATTTTGAAATTTTACATGAGCCCAAGTGGGCTTTCCAACGCCTGGTTCCATATTTGTGTGCAATTTTTAGATTTCCCACAATGGGCATCAATTATAACTCCAGAATTAAAAAAAAAAAAAAATTGGCATGAAATCCATGATGACTTTTTACAGCTAAAGCGGTTTTGAATAGCTTTTGGAATGACCTATCCGGAAGCATCATCCATTTGCCTGTGATATTGATTGTTATTGCACAAGCGGTCAAAACTGCCATGCTTATTCAATGATCACACCCTTTTCGATGTTCAGAAACAAAAGATAAAAATAAAGTTTTTAATCAATTTCTTCTCTTAAGTATTAACCGAACCGGAGTTATATGCAATACTGTGCTTCCAAATTATAATGGACAGACGGAAGGGGATGCATGGTTAGATCGACTAACTTAGTCAAGATAGGAAGATAGGTACAATAAAAAGTGGATCAGGACCAATAGTTTTATAGGAAAAATATTTATATATTTTTAGTTCCTCATGATTGTGGCACACAAAAATATTCATACCGACCGAACTTACTGATGTCTTTGCCTTTTCTATTTTCAATTGCAAAGTACTGTAATCCTTTCATGGGATAGTTTTGGAACAAACAAGTTGAAGGGGTTTGATTTGTACGCGATATTATTTTTTTGTTGTTAGCCAAAATTTATGCACACAAAATAACCCGTGGAGAAGAAAGTTAGCAGAGTAGGAAAAACTAGATTTTTTTGATATTCTTCAAAAGATATGTTGATTCGTCAACAAAAACATCTTCTGAAAAATATGAGTCCAATGTCTTCAGCAGTCGAAACGTCATTGTCTTTGGGAAATTTTCTCGTCGCAAATAGTGCCTCAGATTCTGCTTTTGGGCTGTATTATAATGCAGCCGAACCTGGTACTGAAACATTTTGGACCATATCAGATCACATATGTCCTTAATAATTCATTAATATTATATATATAAAACTCATATAACAGTATTTACATCTTCTAATATCTCATATAAAAATCCTAATGAAATACCAACACAATGATGGAACGTTGTTTTCCGTTTTCCTCAGAAGAAAATGTAAGACGAATTTCAAATAAAAGAAAATACTATTCAAGGTAAAAAATGTTATAACAATAATAAGAGATTCTTTAAGAAGAAGAAACTGCACATAAATAATAAAAACAATATTTAAGATAAACCAAAGAATGTTAAGGTAACTACAAACACTAATACAAAGACCCACAACAACAAGCACTGCAAATAACCTACACCCATAGAAGGAAATACAGACCATGTTCAAAAAGACTCAAATATATATACATCCTTTAGACATCCGATATACCAAAAATAGAGAAAGAGATATCACACACATACAAAGGCAACTATGTATGTGTGTGTTCTGTGTGAAAAATTTACTAAAATGTATGACCATAACTTAGTGTTGCTTTGTAACCCTGTGAGAAATTGCCAAGTGAATGTGTGTGTGTGTGTGAATGCCGTGTCACAGGTTAGGTGTTGGGAAATATAAAAAATACACACACATACATATGTATTACTCTTCATTTTGTTGTAGATGTTAACATACATCTCTACAAACTTAGATAGAATATGCCATGATAGCAAGGAAAGAAATATAACCAACAAAAAATGTGTGTGAAATAAAAAAAGGTATGACATAGAGAAACATACACGTGTAACCTTATTTACAAAAGCAAAAACAAAACGAAATGTCTTTATTTTCTATTTCCTTATCTGTGGCTCTTTCTCCTATTTCTCTTGGCATGCTTTCTTCTTAAGCAGCTTAGAGGTTAGGTCAATTTCATGTTATCTCCTTAGAAGCTATTCTAATATATTTCTGTGTCAATGTAATGTTATAAATATTAGATGCCATGCCATTTTGGTCATTAGCATGGACAGCGGATCAAAAACACACAACACAGCTGCTAGAAAATTATTTTTGGTTTGGTATTCAAAATAGATTTTTTTACAGGTCTAATAATAGCATGGTGCTGAGGTAAAGAGATAAAGGGGATTTTTGTTGGGGATTTATGGTGGCCTTAAAAAGATTTCCGCTGAAATCTCTGGCAAGTTAGGGAAGTCCATCTACATTTTTTTTTAAATTTTTGCAATGCTTGTGTTTGGTGTTTAAATTAAAAAATCGTATTCTATCGTTGTTAAAAAAAAATAAATAAATAAAATTCCATCAACACTCGAACTGGCAACCTCATTTCACTTCAAACTCTTCTCAGCACCATCCATCCGTCCGTCCTGTCTCTCCGTCATACACACATACCCAAATACACAATTCCAATTCTAGCATACAATGATTATGACCATTTCTTAGAGAACATCAACTACTTATCGTAAACGTACTCACAACACACACACATTGTTGACAATACAACTACTACTACGATGTTAAAAAATGCACTTAGAAGTACCAGAAAAAAAATCAAAATGTACATTTTTTTCTAACTTGTAATAAATGTGCATGTATTTGTGTGTGCATATGTGTCGTAGAAGATGGACTGAATATTTCGTTTATGTACATTCACACACTTCAATGTCGGAATATAATGATGAATGTCTGTACACACACATATGATCGAGGTGTTTGTATGTTTGAACAGAGAAATAAAGAAATGAATGTTTGTAGATAGATGTGACATCTTGTTTTTTTTTCTGGAAAAAGTGGTTTTCTCCTCATTCATATCTTTTCAAGCTTGAAAATGAGAAACACCATTACCCCAACACAACCATCGTCATAATCATCATCAGTATTGTCATTTTTTGAGAATCAGTTATAGCATCAGTAGCTATAATCAACGTTGGAGACATATGCAGACCTCAGATGTACGAGGTAGGAATTATGAATACGAGATTTTTTGGAAGAGGGCTAATAAAAATTATATTTATGAAACTATATGAACTATAAGAATTTATTTAACATGCTTCGGAATGACCGATAAGCACCGTTTTGTTGTATGATTTGTTGACATTTTAAAGGTAACCTCATAATGCCTCTCTCATAGAAGTCCTGCTCTCTATTTACCAAAAACTGTAGTAGTCGATTTTCGCAATCGTCCCTAGATACCAATTTTTTATCATTAAAGAAATTTTGCAATTGAAGAAAAATATGATAATCGCTTGATGCCAAGTCCGGACTGTATGGCGGATGCATTAAAACTTCCCAACGAAGCTTTCGAAGTTCCTAGCGAGTCACAGTAGATGTGTGTGGCCTAGCGTTGTCCTGTGGAACACAACACTTCTCCTGCTGCCAATTATGGCCGTTTCTGGTCAATTGCTATCTTCAAACGGTCCAGTTGTTGAGAGCAGAGATCAGAATTCAGCGTTTGGCCATATGGAAGCAATTCATAATAAATAATCCCCTTCCAGTCCCACTAAATGAATAGCAGAACCCTCCTGGCCGTATGTCATGGTTTGGCCACCGTTTGAGGTGCTTCACCGCTCTATGAACACCATCGTTTTCGCACAGGGTTATCGCATGTGATCCATTTTTCATATCCCGTCACCATCCGTTTAAGAAATGGATCTATTTCATTCCATTTGGCCAAGGCATTGCAGATGGAAATTCGATACATCCTATTTTTTTCTGCTAATTGTTGTGGCACCCAAACATTGAGCTTCTTTTTGAATCCAGCTCTGTGTAAATGGTTTAAAACAGTTTTATGGTCGATTATTATTTCCTGGGCGATGTTACGACTGCCAACATGCCTGTCAACTTCGATCATTTCTCCGATTTTATCGACATTTCATGGATTTATTTTTCACCCAAGAAAATATAAGCTCTAGATCCATGTCAAAAAATTATGTACGGAACGGAACCTTGTGTAGTGAAAAACATCGAAATAAATATCGAAAATATCGACTTTTATGTGAAAATTATATCAAAACTTAGACCCATAGGGTGGTACCGTTGTATCGGAGGTATACCAGAACGTAAATATATATTAATATTTTTTGGTTAGTGAACCTATATTGATCATTATTGCAAGATTTTGTAACCATGGAGAATCCAATATACCAAATTACTCTTTATGAGGTAGATCACCAGGACTAATTTTCTGTAAGAGATGGTCAATATCTGTATATATTTATACCTTACACAACAATGTTGTAAGGCTATTATAGCTTTGTGTGGCCCAGAAATTTGCAACGCCGCGAAATAAGTACCCACCTTTTAGTATACTGATAGTTGTATCTCGACTGGCTGAGTCGATCTATACGATACAGGCCACAGTTATGGTGATGTAGGACGGGTCCTGGTCAAAGAATACCCCTATTATTTGGTAATGATCGGTTAATATACCGAACACCACGAAATTTTACATAGAGAAAGGGGCATGACTGTTTTGATGAAGATTGGTCAATAATTAGGAGGGTCAAATGTACCCAGACTTTGTGTGAAAAATTACGAAATGTTTATTCTATGGCGTATATATTTAATCCTGAAGGACATAGAACGGAAAAGCTGATAGTATATCCAAGATGATGCATGTAGTCGGATGTGGGTGTTATACGTAAATATTTAAAAGTGTTTATGGGTTATGGTATTGTTTAGTATTACCATTACATCACTGGAGGCTGAAACTCTAGCGCCGATCGCTTTGAAATTATCCGGTTATGGAAGACTATAATTTTCGATGATGCTCAGATGATATTTCGTGAATGAAATGGACCGAAAACTTTTTTGTCTGATTTTCTTGACGCCGCAACTATAAGCTGAACATCAGAAAATTTCCATCTGACCAATAAATTCGAAGTGTTGTCATGGTCAATATTTTTTGTGTAATATAACAAAATTTGAATCTTTTTGAGTTTGACCGAAGAATAGCTTTTGATCTCTAATCGGTCGAGAGATTGCAAATATTGGGATATTATTTTCCATATTTTCCAGGCTTGGAATATAGATCCGTAGAAATTCAGTGGCAGTTGTGTAGGGTATAATATGGTCGGCCCCGTCCGACTATACTGATCCGCTCACTGGTTTTTAAATATTTTTGACGCCAATTGATGGTTCATTGGCGTAGAATTTTTAACTACTATTTTTCAAGGACTATCAAATTTTTGTAAATATTTTTAATGATTGTCAATAAGGGTGGATTTTTCTTACAAATATTGTTTCTAAGAACTATAAAAGGGCAGTTTTGTAAACATATTATTTCAAATTTCTTCATGGACTATCAATAAGTGTAGATTTTTCAAAAATTTTATCAAGTCAATTTTTTTTAATATTTTTCCGATGACAGATTTTTTTTTTCAGATGTTTTTAACATTTTTCCAAAGCTATCAACGCTGCGAGGTTCCTTAAGAATTACCAATAACCCCAGATTAAAGAAATATTTGAGGAATACTAAAGCGGTGTATTTTTTCAAATATTCTTAGATTTTATTTGAACATATTTTCGAGATTTTTAATTATTTTATTTGAGGATTATTATATTTCTCCAATAAATAACAAAATATTTTTTTCTAAAATAAAATAAAATTCTTTCTTTATAGCTCTTAAGCTCGTTATTGACTTTTATCGATAAAAAACCTTCTAACGTACTTTTGTGGTTAGGCGTTTTATGGACTTAGAAGCAATTCTACATTTTTTAACAGTATTCCATTTAAAAGTGCCCCAAAACTAGAAAAACTGATTAAAGTATTCCATAGACGAAATATAATACCTTTCAGGGGTACTTTTAAACTGTGTTACATAATTTTTGCTACAAATCCTCCGATGCGTATGATTTATAATGAAAAACATTCGCACACTGGTCCGGACATGTATCTTTTACTAGAAATACGTTATGTGAATAATATCCAATTTAATTTAAAATATTTTATTATTTATATATAAAGAAGTTCTCCTTATATATTCCTTCTGAAGGTTCATTATGACGGACAGATTCTCATTACATATTGGCTACATATGGTTTGGTGCGTATTAATAATATAACGCATTCGCAACATATACCGGACCAGACTAAATGACATTTACGATAGAAATTTATTTTTTTTAATTTGAGGAGATATATAGAATAATTATAAATTATTAAAATAAAAATCTTTCTAAAATTTCCGTACTATCCCTCGTCGATTCGAAGAAAAAATTGAAGCTACTTTTGGTACTACTAGAAGGACATAATTGAAAATGAGTTACATTTTTTGTCTTTTTTTTGCCATTGTAGTTGTTTTTGTTGTTGTTTTGCATTCCTTCTAGCGTTCCATTTGTCCTCAGTGTATGGGTAGACAGTAAAGTAATGCTTTCATTTATTTCGTTTCATCTTCATAGTTAGACATATATCACCCACATACAGGTAACAGAGGATAATTGTGAATATTTTAAGCGACATATATATGCGATCCTATTCAGAATATTTTCAATATGGAAAGAAACATGGAATTTTGTTTATAGCCCTAAAACACGCCTATTTTTAATTTTCTCCTGGTAACATATACCATGACATAGGCCCTATATAGGATTTTAGGTATTTTGAATATTTTTTTCAAAAGCCATCAAGATGTGGATTTTTTAAAAAAAATATATTTTCAAAGGCCATCAGTATGTGGATTTTTTTAAAGAATATTTTTCAAAGGTCATCAAGACGTAAATTTTTTTAAAAGAATATTTTTCAAAGGTCATCAAGACGTGGATTTTTTAAAAGAATATTTTTTCAAAGGCCACCAAGATGTGGATTTTTTAAAAGAATATTTTTTTCAAAGGATGTGGATTTTTTAAAAGAATATTTTTTAAAGGCCATCATGACGTGGATTTTTTTAAAAAATATTTTTTCAATGGCCATTAGTTGTGGATCTCTTAAAAGGATATTTTTTCAATGGCCATTAGACGTGTTTTTTTTTTTTAAAAGAATATTTATTCAGAGTCCATCAAGACGTGGATTTTTTTAAAAGAATATTTTTCAAAGGATGTGGATTGTTTAAAAAAATATTTTTCAAAGGATGTGGATTTTTTAAAGGCCATCAAGACGTAAATTTTTTTTAAAAGAATATTTTTCAAAGGTCATCAAGACGTGGATATTTTAAAAGAATATTTTTTCAAAGGCCATTAAGATGTGAATTTTTGTAAAGAATATTTTTTCAATGGCCATTAGTTGTGGATCTTTTAAAAGGATATTTTTTCAAAGTCCATCAAGACGTGGATTTTTTTTAAAGAATATTTTTTCAAAGTCCATCATGGCGTGGATTTTTTAAAAGAATATTTTTCAAAGGATGTGGATTTTTTAAATAAATATTTTTCAAAGGAATAATTTTAAAAGAATAATTTTCCAAAGGCCCGTAAGACGTGCATTTTTTTAAAGAATATTTTTTCAATGGCCATTAGTTGTGGATCTTTTAAAAGGATATTTTTTCAATGGCCATTAGACGTGGATTTTTTAAAAGAATATTTTTTCAAGTTCGGTATAATATTTTCAATTAATATAAATCCCAATCTTTATAGAAGAGTGTAGAAATATCTTTGGAAGGACATTATACACATTGAACTACCCGTACATTATTTTAATTTAATTCTCCCCATATAACTATATTCACTAACAATTAATAAGGGTCGACATGAAAAAATAGTTTTCAAGGACAAGGAATAAGCGTAGACTTTTTGAATATTTTTAGGCGAAGTTTTTTTTTAAATTTTTTTTTTATGACTATTCATAAAAATAGTTTTTTTTAATCCTTTTTAAAGGACTAACAAACAGCGTAGTTTTTTTTAATATTTCTCAAGGACTATCAAAAATCGTAGATGTCTTTAAAAATATGTTATCACGAGCTATGGGTAAGTGTACATTATTTTTAAATATATTTTTAAGAGTAGATTTAGAAAAGTATTATTTGCTATCTCTATGTTTAGATTTCTTAAAAACATATTTTTGGAAGCTAAGTAAACCCCTTCCCTTTTATAAATATATTTTGTGTAAGTTTCCAATATCAGAAGTCCTCTGTAAGCCCCAACCAAAATATAAGCAGCGATTAAAGCACATCTAAATGTATTGCAAGCACACACACACACACACCAAGACACACATTCACAGATAGATACAAAATATGGACTTGGTCTTTGGTCCATGTGTGGTAAACATAAATTAACATGTATGTGTGTAACAACGTAAGTATGTGCGTGTTGCCAAGAAAAAAACATTGTATATTTGTTACGTTTTTATATTCAGATGGTGTTGTTGTTGTTGGTGATTTTTCCTTATGACGTTTTGGCACGTTTTTAATGCCAAACTATGCGAATGAAGGAATTTTTAGCAATCTAAAAACGTTTTTCTTTTGCTCTCTAGCTTCGCAATATGCTTATGAGAATTGTAAAGAGAATATTTCTTAAAAGCATTTGGTTTCTGTTGGTATTAAGGACAATTTTTTGGCTTCTGTGTGGATGTTGAGACCTTTTGCTTTCCATAGTTGTGCTTGTGTTTCTATGTTTACCACGACTTAAGTTCTTAACCATTTTCGGAAGAAAGACAAAGTTAACCGAAAACAACTGATAAGAAATAAACAAAAGCGAAAAGGGTTTACAATGTGAATTTATAAGTTGACAGTTTGGCCATATATGTATATGTGAAAAGTTTTCCATTTTTAGATTTTTTTTGAAGACATTTTCTGTGAGGAAAATTTATACTTAACAAAAAAAAAATATATATATATATATATATATGTGGAGAATGATTTTTTTAATGTCACACATATATATATTTGTCACTGTAGGGAATTGTTCTAATGGATATTATATAGAGAGCACATATACTATATAAAACCCTTGTAAATACTTGGCTATAGTGAAAAATATATGTCCCCAAAGTATGGAGGGTTCAAAGGATTTAATGTCGATGTTATATTAATGTATTCAAAATTTTGTAAATTGAAGAATTTTTGTAGAGCTAATAGAGTTAATGTAGAATTTTAACAAATCGATGACTATCAAAGATATTGGGCCTAAAGTTTTCTTACAAATATCAAAAGAAGTTTTAAAATTCGAAATGCGGATTTTTTTCATGGTCTATCTTATGTTGGCAGTACAAAAAAAAACCAAATAAAATGTTAGGTATTTTTATTATGTCTCCACATTACACCCCAATATCTATGACTTTCTTCGGTTTTTTTTTCTTTTTTTGGTATTCCATTTTCATCCTTTGTGTATCATTACAGTGAGACAGAGAAACGGACAACTATTTAAGGAGGTCATATTTAAATTGGTCGTTTTGTATTCAATGTCCTTTTCTGTTGTTTGATTTTTATTTTGTATGTATGTGTGTACAGTTTGTTGTTTTGTTTCGCATAGAGCAGAGCAATTGTTTTTGCCAATTTTGTATGTGCTGCATCTGTTTGCTATTTTTTGTTGTAGCGCACACACATACATACAACCAAAAATGAAAAAAACAGATTCTTATATTCGTTTTTGTCAAATTTTAATGAAATACCCAATGGCAATATAAATTATTCCTTAATAATAAAAAAGGAGAAAACAAAATTTAAAAATAGTTAGGAAACAGTTTTGGGTAGTGTCTTTAGTCTATTGAGTTACGAAGGGGTTGTGGAATGGTAATAGTTTCTATTCTTTTTTTTTTTTTGCTTAGAATCTCTCTTGACGATTCTAAGGAAATACAAACAAAATTATTTAAATCAAATAATTATTGCTTGGTTTACGGAAGACATTTGGTTTTGGTAGAGCTCAGACATGTGGGGATATATTCTGCCATCTGAAGTCCTGTTGATGGGATTTATATTTTAAACTGCATTAACTGTATGTGGAATCAATAATGGCCGCCATTTATATGTAGGTCGCCATATATAAAAGGTATTCATGCTACAAAAAAATAAAAAAAAAACTTTTAAACCACTTCGGGTCTCTATGTAATGTATCTTTCCAAAATATACATCTTTGACAGTCCTTAACAAGTCATCAATTTTTTTTTCGAAATATTTTATAAAGGTAGTCCATAAATATTTATTAAAAAATCTACGCAGATCTAGGCTTTACGTTTAAGACAAGCTTTGCTAATTTTTTATTAAAGTCTTCGATTACAGATTTTTGCTAGAAATGTTATTCTTACCTTGGGAGACCTTTTCAACAGTCTTTGAAAAATCTTTTTTACAATATCTGTGATTACAGAACGTCCCTGAAAAACATTTTTTTTTCATATCTACGCTTAATATAGTCATTGAAAAAATATTGTTACCGACCTATGCTTAAGACAGGTATTCATAAAAATATGAACATGATATTTGGTTGTATTAGTTTAGGATGTTTTAGGCATATACATATGTCGTAAATAATAGATAAGCAGTCCTAAAATCTATTTGTGTGTGCATGTATGCACATAAGGATTGATAACACTCCACGCTGCTGAAGACGCATATCTAATAAAGGATATCTCCATACACATGCGCTCAGCGGGTGAGAAAATAGAGATCACTACAATGTGGTTTTCTGTGTGTGTGAGCTGATAATGAAGAATTAATAGCAGCCCACACACAAGGATGTTGTTGTGCTCATTTGGGTGATGTAAACAAATGAGCACACTAATCTCAATTGTTATCTCTTATGTGTATTAGGCTAAGTTAGATTAGTTTAGGTAGTTCTTAAGGAATAATTTTAAATAATAAAATCAGAATTGAATTTACACTCAACCTTACAAGTCCTCTGTTTTTTCTTTCTCCCGCTCCTTAACAACAGGTCTTGAAAAATTGTTGTAAAAAATATTATTTTTTAAATTAAAATTTGTTTTAAAATATCTACGGTTATAGAATGTACATGAAAAATAATTTTTTCATATCTACGCTTCAGACAGGTCTTGAAAAATTATTGTAAAAAATCTCAAAAATATTGCTTCATGTGTACACTTAAGAGAGTCCTTGAGAAATATTGTTTTACATACCCACACTTAAGACAAGACATGACAAATTATTGTAAAAAATCTGCGCTTATAGACATTCCTTAAAAAACTGTTTGTTGAAAATTTACGCTTAACACAGTCCTTAAATAAGAACTTTTAAAAAATCCACTTTTGTAGACACACCTCCCAAAATTATTATACCCTTCAACGCACTGTGGCACAAGGTATTATGTCTTTGTGCATATGTTTGTAACATGCAAAAGGAAAAGAGATAGGGACATGGTTCCTTTTGAGAATATGCATAAAATCATTTTCTAAGTCGATTTACACATGTCCGTCTGTCCATGTCCAAAGTCCGTATATATCTTTCAATTTGCACGAAATTTGGCACAGCGTACTGAATTAAGACTATAGTGATGTGTCTTAAGTTTAGTGAAACTCGGTTCAGATTTAGATATAGCTCCCATATATATTTTCGTCCAAAGTCCCTATATATCTTTCGATTTGCACGAAATTTGGTACAGCGTACTGAATTAAGTCTAGAACGATGTGTGTTAAATTTAGTGAAAATCGGTTCAGAAATCGATATAGCTCCTATAACTATTTTTGTCCGATTTTATGTAAATGGTGCACCAAAGTCCCTATATATCCTTGGACTTGCACGAAATTTGGCATAGCGTGTTGGATGAAGTCAAAAGTGATGTGTGTTAAGTTGCGGAAAAATCGGCTCAGAGTTCGATACAGCTCCCATATATATTTTCGTCCGATTTTATGTAAATGGTGCACCGAAGTCCCTATATATCTTTCGATTTCACGAAATTTGGCATAGCGTAGTGAATTGAGTCTAGAATGATATGTGGTAAGTTTCGGAAAAATCTGTTCAGATTCCGATATAGCTCCCACATATACATATATATTCGTCCGATTTTACATAGATGGTGTACCAAAATCCTAATGTTTGTCCTAGTAACACGATATGTTGTCCCGAGGAAGTTCGGTTGTAAATTAAAATCTTCAAGTCTAATATACATAAAAATGTGGCAGAAGGGTTTCTATATATAGAACACTTGTAGAAGGGATTTCTACTTTTAGAAGGCCTATATAAGAACTTATATTCAAAGAAAGCCTTTATATGGATTTCCACCAACAGAAGTCCTCTATAAAGGCCTAGAGAAGGCCTTTTATTTTTGGAAGACATGCAGAGGATATTCCAGGGGAAATTCTGTTAAACATTATTACATTACACGCAATATTGGAGACATGTGGAAGGAGCTTTTAAGGGCTTCTATCCAAAGAAGGCCTTTAGATGGATTTCCACCAACAGAAGATCTCAATAAAGACCTATAAAATGACTATTAATTTTATGTTTATTATTTCCCTTTTTTAAGACCTGAGGAGGTTCGGCTGCAAATTAAAAACCTCAGGTCTTATATACATAGAAATCCACTAGACAGAAGGAGCTTATATGCAAAAAACGGCCCTTAGATGGATTTCCACCCACATAAAACCTCTTTAAAAGTCTATAGAAGGAGAAAGATCATTCCAGATATATAATTTTTGGGGAAATACTGTTACAGTTTATCCAATCAAATAACGCTGTTGGGAACTTATGAAAAGGGCTTCTACTCTTACAGGGCCTACATAAGGGCTTCTACCCAAAGAAGGCCTTTAGATGGATTTCCATTAACAGAAAACCTCTATAAAAGTCTAGAGAAGGCCTTTTATTTTTGGAAGACATGCAGAGGATATTCCAGAAGAAATTCTGTTACACATTATCCAATTAACACACAATATTGGAGACCAGTGGAAGGAGCTTTTAAGGTCTTATATCCAAAGAAGACATTTAGATGGATTTCCACCAACAGAAGACCTAAGAATAAAGACCAATAGAAGGACTTTTAATTTGATGTTTATTTTTCCCCTTATTAAGGTTCAGCTGCAAATTAAAAACCTAAAGTCTAATATCTTTAGCAATCCTCTAGAAAGGTTTCTATACACATGTCGAAGGGACTTATTCATTTAGAGTCCTAAATAGGAGGTTATATGCAAAAAACGGCCCTCAGATGGATTTCCAACAACAGTAGACATCTTTAAATTTCTATAGAAGGAAGAAGACCTGTACAGTGGTGTTCCAGTTATATAAGAAGTACTTCTGTTACACATTATTCAATGTTAGAGACCTATGGAAAGGGCTTCTACTTTTACTGGACCTGCATTAGGGCTTCGAACCAAAGAAGGCCTTTAGATGATTTGCCACTTACAGAAGACACACAGGGTGAGATGAAAAAACTGCAAACAACTTCAGACTGCTGTCATTTCTAAGCCACTTGTCCGACAGCTCATTACATTCGAGTGACAGCTCATTATGTTGTTTACAAGCATACAAAAGCATTTTGGTAAGAATTTTCCAGAAAAAAGTTATTCGTGATGGAACAGAAAGAAAATAGACTGAAAAGAGCTAAAGAGCATGGTCGAACGTAGTGAACTGTCGAATTTGGTTTTCTTCGATGAGAAAACATTCGTTGTCCAGCAGTTTGTAAACAAACAAAATGATCGTGTTTACTTGCCAAAGAGGTTAGCTGAAAATGTGAACCTTCGGTTGGCCACCAAAACTCAAGAGCAGGCCATGGTGATGGTGTGGGCCGCCATAAAAGCCGATGGCAGCTCTTCGCTCGTACTAATCGAATATCATCAGAATAAATGCTGAATATTATCGCGAAAATATTCTGGAGCGTGTAGTAAAGCCTTGGGCACGCAAACATTTTGGCCGCAGACCTTGGACATTCCAACAGGACCAACCAATATATTCTGATACCAATCCGTTGGACTATTGTGTCTGGGGTATTTTGGAAAGCAAGGTTGGCACTAAAAAATACCAAAGTGTCGATCACCTCAAGTAAGCGCTTCGCCGGGAATGGGCCAAAATACCGCAGAGCAACAATCGGGCAGCGTGTGATGGTTTCATTTGCCGTTTGAAGGACAAAATTCGCGCCAAAGGTGACCAATTCGAACAAATCTAAACTTATTCTAAAATGTGACTCTATTTCCGACATTTTTGCTTTCATTCAATAAAATTTAAAAAGAGTGTAAAAATTATGGCGCTTGACTTTGATGCAGTTTTTTTATGTCACCCTGTATATAAAGGTCTAAGGTCTAAGGTCTATATAAAGGTCTACAAATTCTGAGGAAGTTCTGTTGTACGTTACCCAAATCACAATGTTGGGAATGTATGGATTTATATCCAAAGAAGGCCTTTATAAGATTATCCACCCACAGAAGACTTCTGACTTCTTTTTTTTTTAAAGCTCATAGATTTTATCCATTTATTTAAGTCCTGATGAAGTTCGGTTGCTAATTAAAAGGCTCGCAAGTCTATTACAACATTTTTACATGAATTTCCTCCAATAGAATACCTCTATAATGGTCTGTAGAAGAACTTATATTTTTGGAAGGTATATAGAAGGGTTTCGAGTTATATAAGTTCTAAAGAAGTTTTGTTACACATTATCCAATTAAATCAGAATTTTGGAGGACCTCTATAGAAGACATTTATAGGTATTTCTACTAACAACAGGTCTATATGAATGTTTGTAGAAGGACTTCTGTTATTATAAAGCTTATAGATTTTGTTCTACTTTTTTGAGTCCGGATGAAGTTACCAAATACCAATTTATGTTTACAATATGTTATTAATATTTATAATATTTTGAGCACAATAAAAAAATATATATGTATATTGACGTATATATTTTATGGCACAGTTCTGGGTTAGTGCATTAACAATATATGGGATATACGATGATGGTGGTCGTGATGTTTGGTCTTTCATAATTATGTTTTTCACTATATATGCCCAAAAAACAATAAGTAGCACCACAGCAACGATTCGTTTAGTATAAATATTAGCATATAATTTTTTTCCATGGGTTTTACCATGGGTACATTCCATCGTTCATTTCAGATGGGAGGAGTGCTAGTTGGCTAGCGAATATGGTTGAATAATATTAACGATCAACCACAATCTCATTCTAAAAATCCATGATGAAAGCCAACTGGGGAAAAAATAAAATAGTTTAAAACCACATGTCTACAAAATACCAATGTTGTTGTTGGCGACAGCAACAACAATAACTACAACTCTCAATTCAATGAAATGCAGCTGTAGAGTATTCCGTTTCGTTTTCCATTCTCTTCGTTTCCCGTTCGCCACCACCAAACATTAAATAGCTAACTATTATCGTTGAATTTTTCCCGCGAGGAATGTTGTACAGTTTTTGGGTTTCTTTATCATAATTTTCTGTGGGTTTATTTTTAGTTTTACTCCGCTCCCTCCTTCCCACCATCCTTACATTGTACATAATCGTATATTTGTTTATGATTTGTATGAAAAAAAAAAAACAAATTCTAGCTGATAATTTACTCAACAATGTCCTTTAGCCACCATTCACAAACACACACACTCAACACCACTACCACCACCATCCCCCCCACCAAAAATCCATTATATGAAAACTCTCTGTATAAATAGCCAATATGAATGGTCTGTTATAGCTGGCATTGAATTGCTGTGTAGTTTGTTTGGTCTTTTTTGGCCAAAAACTACATGAACAAATGTGTTACCATGTGAAGGATAAAGCATCATGCATGGTTGTATACATATATACATGTGGGTGCATGTGTTTCCTATTTATGCCGCATAATGATGAAAATCATATTTTCCTCATTGGGAAATTAGTTTGTTATAACGGGAATCATTCATTAGCTTTCATATCTGGGTTGTTTGTAAATAGATAATAACACATAAAATGAATGGCCAATAAAGCGTATAAGTAATAAACCCCCAAATCAGATAAGTCATACGCAGGGAAGGCTGTATTAGATTTCAAATGGGTAAATTATGGAAAATCTACATATGCGACGATTCCTTGAAAGATAATTTGTAAAATATATAGTTTAAAAATTAATTGAAAAAAAACACACACAATTGCAAATATATAGTCCTTGGAAAATTTTGTTTAAATATATGCTTAACCCTTTGAGCCCCGAAATTTTTTTCCGTAATCATAGAACAATTTTTTGTTCACAGATTTAATGCAACTATCCTAAATATGATATGAATAAAATTTGACATCGCTACATCCTCGCAATCGGGAGATACAGTACACTTTTTCTGAAAAACAAAACTCCAATATCTTGAAAACCAAAAGCAAAATCTTATATTCATTTTTACAAGAATCAAAAATCATTCTGATGGCAGAATTCGTAAAATTCGTACTGTACATACATTTACCCTCTTCTCTATATTGAAAAGCGCATAACTTTACCAAAAAATTGATTTTTTTAGATTTCTTTTTATACCCTTCACCACACTGTGGTACAGGGTATTATGTCATTGTGCATATGTTTGTAACAGGCAAAAGGAATCGAGATAGACCCTTTTGAGAATATGCATAGAATCCTTTTGAGAATATGCATAGAATCACTTTCAGTCGATTTACGAATGTCCGTCCGTCTGTCCATGTTAAATTGTAAACAAAGTGCAGGTAGCATTTATTATCCGAATTGGATGAAATTTGGCACAAGTCACTTATTTGGCCCAAGGACGAACCCTATTGAAATTGGGAAAAATCGGATCAGATATAGATATAGCTCCCATATATGTTTTCGTCCGATTTAAGGAAAATGGTGCACCAAAGTCCCTAAATAACTTTCGATTTGCACAGCGTACTGAATAAGGCCTAGAATGATGTGTGCCATGTTTCTTGAAAATCGGTTCAGATTTAGATATAGCTCCCATATATATTTTCGTCCGATTTAAGATAAATGGTGCACCAAAGTTCTTAAATACCTTTCGATTTGCACGAAATTTGGCATAACGTACTGAATTGAGCCTAGAGTGATGTCTGCCAGGTTTCGTGAAAATCGGTTCTGATTTAGATATAGCTCCCATATATAGTTTCGTCCGATTTATGGTAAATGGTGCATTAAAGACCCTATATATCTGTCGATTTGCACGAAATTTGGTACAAAGTACTAAATTGAGCCTAGAATGATGTCTGCCAAGCTTTGTAAAAATCGGTCCAGATTTAGATATAGCTCCCATATATAGTTTCGTCCGATTTCATGTAAATGGTGCACCAAAGTCCCTATTTATCTTTCGATTTGCACGAAATTTGGCATAACGTACTGAATTGAGCGAGTGATGTTTGTCAGGGTGATATTTGTCATGTTTCGTGAAAATCGGTCCAGATTTATTTTCCATATATATTTTCGCCCGATTTTAAGTAAATTGGACATCAAACTGCTCATGTAGTCAGGATGTAAGGCTTCTATTCAATGAAGTCCTAAAGCCTGACTTATATTATTTTAATGATAGATGTTATAACTTTATTTAAGTCCTGATGAAGTTCGGTTGCAAATTAAAAGCCAAAAAACCTCTTGTAATTCATGGAAGGCCTTTGAAAATATTTTGTACAAAATCTACGCTCATACACAGTCCTCAAAATATAAATCCTATAATACGCTTATAGATAGTCCAAAAAAGTCCTCCAAAAATACTTTTTAGTCAACGCTTCTGTACTTCAATTTATTTTAATCTAATCTTCTCAAAAGTTCTTGAAATATATATTTTTTAAATTTTTCGCGTATGAAGAAGAACTTCTATTTTTGTGAGGCTTGTATACATTCTTCCTCACACATATTACATATTATCAAAATAAATCACAATATTCGAGACTTATAGATAGAGCTTTTACATATAGAGGACATATATAAAGACTTCTATCAAAAGGAGACTATATATGGATTTTCATCAACATAAGGATTCTATGACGGTCTAATAGAAAACTGGTGAGAAATATGCATTTTTATAAATTCTATGCCTATAGACAGTCATTCCAGAATTTTTTTGTTAAGTTTTCTTACAGCCAGCCCTTCAATCATTATTAATCTACGCTTGTAGACAGACGGTGGGGACTGTTAATAGACTTCTATTTGTGAAGAGTCTGTATAAGCGCTCCAATACATAGAAGGTCCTTCAAAGTTATTATAACATATAATATCCCACAGAGGGATTCCATATATAAAAGTCCCGAAGTCGAATATACATAAAAGTCCTGTAGAAATGTTTTTATATGCAAATATAAGGACAGGCTTATATAAGGGTTTCTATCTTTTAGATCTACCAAAGAAGACTTCATCATCAATGTTCATAAAGGTCTACTCTAGGAAATACTTTATCACAATGGCGATAAAATAGGAGAAATGATCGAAGTTGACTTAAACGGATGGTGACTGTAGATGAGAAATGGAGTGGAGATGAGAAATGGATACGATATCCCTGTGCGAAAACGATCGTGGTGTAATGACGGTGAAACACCTCAAACGGTGGCCAAAACAGTACTAACGGCCAGAAAGGTTCTGTTATGCATTTGGTGGGACTGGAAGGGGATTATGTGCTATGAGTTGCATCCATATTGCCAACCACTAAATTCTGATTTCTACTTTCAACAACTGGACCGTTTGAAGATAGCAATTGGCCAGAAACGGCCAGAATTGACCAAACGGAGAGGAGTCGTGTTCCACCAGGACAACGCTAGGCCACATACATCTACAGTGACTCGACAGAAAATTCTGGAGCTGGGAAGTTTTATTACATACAGTCCGAGCTTGGCACCTAGCGATTATTATTTTTTTCGTGCATTGCAAAATTTGTTTAATGATAAACAAATTGGTATCTAAGGAGGATTGTGAACATCGACAACTAGAGTTTTATGTAAATAGAGAGCAGGGCATCTATGAGGTAGGCATTATAAATTACCTTTAAAATTTCAACAAATCATACAACAAAACGTTGCATATATGGCCCAAATCGGACAATCGGACATATCGGAAATATAAAAAAGGTCGGCAGAAAGGATTCTTAAATAGAGCTATTTTTCCCAGAAACATGCAAAAAGAAACATGTTCATAGAGGAGCTTCTACCTTCAAAATACTTTCTAAATGTCTCCTAATGGTGTTTAAAAATAAAAGGCCTATGTGAATGCATTCATGAATGGAGGGTAGACGTTTATCAAAATAGTATAGAAAAACTTCAACCGAAGTTAATTTTAATGCATTCTTTAATCATAGGGTTCGATGGCTAATCATTGATATTTCTGACCTAGACCTAAGTATATTTCCTGACGCCACTTGATAACTAGAATAGGCCGTATGGGCCTTCGGAAACAATTCAAATCCACAGAAAGTTTGTGTTCGTGGAAAAATCAATTTCTTCATTAAATCTGGTCGGGTGTCGACTGTTCTGCTTGATTATCTGTTCTGCTTGATTAAGGTTTAACCGTCAATTCTGAGGGGTGCAGCATACTTACATTGCTTGCACTATGGCAATGCAGCTCTCACACATTGCCTTAACTCTACGATCAATAACAGGGCACATTTGTACCTTTTTTGATTAAAAATGTTACAAATTGTTCAATAATGGAGATATTTAGATGGAAATTTGAGGAATCATTCAAAAATGGGGCTATCATGCAAATTTGCAGAGAGGTTGAGATACGCCTATAAAAAAAAAAACAATTAAGAAATCTTAATCCATTCGTGAGACATAATGAAATAAGGTGGGTAGATTAATTTTAATATTTATTCCTCAAATCCATGTAGATTAAATTTCCATTAGTAAATTTCGGATTTTTGGATGAATTACAGAGCTAATTTTGGATGGGTACCATGGTTATTGATCTACGTTTTTTTCTGCTTATTGTCCAAAGGATGATATCACCACTATTTTGACGGGTTTGGAATTGATGGGTCACTCGCCATGACTCGTGGTCATTCATGAATTATTCTTATTCCGCACATCAAGAAAAATAAATTCAAGGTCAACGATGATCGTCGAAAACCTATTCTGTTGAAGCGTTCAAAAACCATGACTTGGAGATTTTTAATCGGAGTGGAACACTTTAAAATTCATATTCTCCTTTTGTTTTTCGATTTTCTCCCAATACGTCAGGCAAGCAAATTGTGTTGTTCCGTTCAGAATTGACCACCTACGTTGGTCATGCGGAAGAGTCTACAGTTAGATGGCACCAGAAGATTCAAATATTTATATTAGATCGTAGAATTGTTATAGTTTGAATAGAACTGTGGTCTGGGTCCAGTATTTTCGTTCTTTTTACAACTATAAACCATATTTTTTTTAAAAAATCTATCCTCTATACCCTCTTCTCTATGCATTTTAGTTGTTATAACTTATTCCGGACTATCAACGATCGTAATCGTAATAATATTTAAATATGTTAAATACTATTACAGGTTTAATGTGTATCTTTGAAAGCTTTAAATCCAGTACTGATTAGAATTCCAAACGACATATTTATGCAAAAATATAGGAAAATAAAATAACAGCAACAACAACCACAACAACATCGGCGGCACAATTCTTTATGTGGCATAAAGAATTGTGCCGCCGACACCACATAAAAAAGATAAGCGGGACAAAACAAAAACCAGTGTATTATAACTATGGTGTACTGATATCCCATATAATGAATATGCAACAATCGTTGGCGATAATAACAACAACAGCAACAAACTAGAAAAATGCCATACGGAATTTCTTTTCAGTTATGTTGAAATAAAAAACCTATATGGAGGGAGGTATTTTAAAAGCGGATATAGTTTGGAAAATATATTTGTGTAAATTTTATTGGGGACAAAATTGATACAAATAGGGGAGGCGTATTGAGAAAGCAGTAAGTAGATGCCAAGTCAGGCGGATGCTCCATTCTACGCCGGTCCGCTCATAAAGTCGCTGATTTGAGTCTCTGCGTGAGATCTCCTATTATCCCGCCTACTTGGAAGAGCTCAACACAATATTGATGGTGAAATATCGCCTTTTTCGAATACATTTTTTTTAATCGAAAATTGGGTCCAAAGTGTTAACAGGTGCAAATGTACTGGCGGTAGTTAGAACTCGACTTCCCTTAATGGACCGAATAATAGTTCATGAAAATTCACTCAAGCTGAAAATTCTAATTCTGTAACTCACAAATATATATATACAACAACAATTATATAGCTCAATTGAACTTTTGGACTCTTAAAGTATGACAAACAACAATTCCAACATAATACCCCCCGTATACTAACAAACAAAACCCCGTAATAAAAATATGAAAAACAAAAATAGTTGAAAAAAAATCCCATGCTGTCGTTACTACACTTTAATGATACTTGACAGTCATTGCTGTATGACAGTAGGTTGAGTGTGTAGAAAACGATGATGAAAAAAACGCCAACAAGAACTTATGAACAAACATTCTGACAATGACAGCAGCAGGCTTATATGCATATGAACTTTATTTTTTCGTTCGTTCATTTTGTAGCCTGTGCAACAAGAAAGGAATGTTTGTGAAAAATACAACATTTTTTTCTTCTTTTCAAAACATTTTTTACGTTGACTTTTTTTCACTCAACTAACTTTTTTGTATGTGTATTATACAAAGCACACACTCAAACATGCCTACTTACATGTGTAGTTGTATGCAATTTGTATAGGTGTGTGTGTGTGTGTGCGTTTGTTGTTTGCTGACATCGTAGGTGAGATGATGCTTGATAGTTAACAGGCAGTCACAAAACAACACAAAAGCCAGTCACACACAAACACACAGCATGAATCTCAACGGTTAAAGTGAAAATTCATGAAAAGCGTGTTTGTTGTTGGCTTTTTCTTCTTCTTATTTTTCACATCACTTCATGTGTTGGTTGTGAGAGCTTTGTTTTTTTTATTTGAAAATGCGAGGATTTATAAAAATTGACCCCAGACCAGTATTCTTTCCAAGGGTTTTAAACTTTTGTGCCTGGAGTACCGGAGCCATTTTAGGTTCGTACATTTTGTTCAGCTACTATGAAATTTAGCTGATATTGCCAAATTCTGTTCAAAACTTGCCAAATAAGAAAATGCTGGAACACGAATATTTATTCCAACTTAAGTTGTTTACATACTCAAACGAAATCGATTTATAAAAAAATATTAAGAAATTAAGAAACATACATACAAATATCCAATAATTGGTTAGCTCTACTCAAAATATTCCTGGGACATCAGCTGTGTGGCTAATTTATTATTATGAAGTTGACCGGCATGTTAGCAGCCGTAAAATCGCCCAGGAACTAAAAATCAACAATAAAACTGTTTTAATCCATTTACACAAAGCTGGATTCAAACAGGAGCTCGATGTTTAGGTTCCAAACCAACTAAAAAAAATAGGATGGATGGAATTGCAAAATTTCTTTAATGATAAAAAATTGGTATTGGGTATTGGGTGGAATGTGAAAAATGACTACTAGAGTTTTTTACAAATGGAGAGCAGGACTTCTATGAGAGAGACATTATGAAGTTTCCTTTAAAATGGCTACAAATCATACAACAAAACGGTGCATATTTGGTCCAAATCTGACATTCCGAAGCATGTTAAATAAAGTCATATAGTTTATATAAAAATATTGGATTTCTTTTTCCCCAAACTAATATTTCGCGATATTAGCAACCTCTTGGCTGATTAGATTTCTACAGCTCCTCTGCGGCACCTTTTTCGAACCATGTTTTCTCGGAGTAAGATTCGAATTCTGTTACATTTTTGGCGTCAAGAAAACCCGACAAAAATCATGTTTTCTATCTCATCATCATCGAAAATTATTGGCGTCGTTTTTGACCATAACCGGAACGTCATGTAAAATTTTAAAGCGATCAGCGATCACCCTCTAGTGGTGATACTAAACAATATTATAACACATATACACCTCTATATATTTACGTATAACTCTTCCATACATCAATATATTTATTATCAATTTGCAGGTCAAGCTCTCAATCGGTCTATTAACTCCACCGGTGTTTCTCAGGAGTCAATAGATACGCCATAGAATACAAAATTTGTAATTTCTCACACAAAAGTCTGGGTCAATTTGACCCACTAAACATTGACCGATCTTTATTAAGCCAGTCTTCTTTGGTCTCCCCTGTGACGTGTACAGTACAAATTATAATTTGTTCGCGGCGTTACAATCTCCTTACAACATAGTTATGCAAGGTATAAAAAATATAATAAAAATTAAACAAAAACACGGCATTATATTCGGTCTAAATTTGTATGCCATTACCAAGAGTTGGATCAATACCCCATATATACCCTAAAAGTGTAGTGTTCTGTAAATAAGTTTTTCCCTCTTAGGTCCCAGAATGTCAAATGACAGCCACTCATCCTCAAGGTAACGGAAATAGGGGGCTATACCAAAACGTTAATCGTAATTGATAATTTTTGGCAGAAATATTTACCACCAAAAATTATAATTACAGTCAATTCGGTTGCAAATCGAATTAAATGTCAAATATCGTTACCCACAATATATATGGCTATTCCAAAGCGTTAATCGATGTTGATAACATTTCATAGAACGATGTTGATAACATCGAAGTTGATAACATTTCATAGATAACATTTGAAAACGTTCCAATGATTTCCAACACATCGGGACAATGGAGATATAACGGTCGTGGAAGCCCCTCGAGTCTATGTTCATCATTTGGTAGGGAGATTTTCACCCAATAATTAAAAATATAAAATTGACCCTTTATGGCCCAATGTTGGCCACAAGCAACAAAATGGTTTAGAGCTTATATTTAATATGCAGCTAGTAGATATATATATATATATATATTCTTTGGATTTCATATGTGAAGGCCTGATTACGGACGACACATATCAAAAGAAAAATCTAAAAATTATTATTTTTTTTTTTTGGTAAAGTTATGAGCTTTTCAATGTAGAGAAGAGGACAAATAAGTGTACAGTACTAATTTGTGTATACAGCCCAAATAATATAAATCGCTTCGTGTTCGAATTGTACGAATTCTGTCATCACAATTATTTTTGATTCTTGTAAAAAAGAATATAGAGAATAATTTTAAACTATTTTCCCGTCGATTTTGCATTTGCTTTTCTTGATATTGGATTTTTATTTTTCAGAAGGAATGTACTGTATCTCCCGAATGCAAGGATGTAGCGATGTAGTTACATTGAATATCTGAACAGAAAATTGTTCTATGATTACGAAAAAATGGGGGTACAAGGGGTTAAAGCATAATTGAAAGCTCTATCTTAAATATGGAAAGGATCTTCAAATTATAATTCCTGACTTTCTATAACATTATAATAGCGATTTTTTTCTAAAATAATGTTTAACACTAGATTTACGGATGTAAAGCTCGTAGATGGAGATTATCACACAAATCCTTTTGGTACCTCCCCTACAAATGAAAAAAAAAATTGCTCAAAAAGAAATGAATTAAGCCTTGCGAATTATCCGCTGTGATCCAAACTTTGCATAATCTAATATTTTTACTAAACTATATCGTGTTCGAATGTGGGAATTATTCCAAACCACTCCTTTACGTACCTCTCCCACAAAGGGTCCATATTTTGAAAGTGTGCAATGATTAAAGTGAAAAGGTATTTATAGATCCACTCCTTATAGTGAATGATTATATGGAATTTTGTATGTGGAAATTTTTATATCTAATACGAATCTTTATAATTATCCGATTTGACCCCACATGTTACATATTCTTGAGGCCACACGAACTTATAAATACACACACAATATAATTGTGTATGGTATATATCCCATGCATCCTTACAGATAATTTCCAAAATTTGTTTGTTGGATTTAAATATTATTTCAGTTATAAATACATGTTTTTTGTTAAGTTAACAACTATTCACACTTCTCCCAATGTTGCTTGCTTGTTTTTCTTCGAGAAGAAAATAGAAATTGTTTTACAAATGTGAAACAATCGGGTCCCTATACAAAATGTGCACAAGCTGATAAAATTAATTTTTTGAGAAAATTTCAAATCCTTAAAAACATTTTTTTAATATTCTTTTCCAATATGTTTAGATTTTTTCAAATCTATGATGTTTTCCACTTTTTTTACAACTGATCCACCCAACGCCCAAAACAAACGACACTCAGTACTGCTTTCCATTCGGTGTTCTTTTTGGTTGATTTTTTGTTTCGTTACGCGTATAAAATTGCCTTTGGAATGTCCTTAAGAAGGACAGGTTTTACAAATGAATAACAAGAAGCGAACAAAAAACAACACATCTACTAGATATATATACATATGTATATGTATTGTTGGTCGTACATATAAATATATGTATTGAGAGACATTAAAACGGAAAATTATATATATAAGTAAAGAAGTAAGGAAGGGAAAGTGGAAAAGTAAGGAAGGGAAAGTGGAAAATTGTCGAAAAGAAAATAAGAAAATCGGAAAAAATAATTAACATATTTTTTATTAAAAAAAAGAAAAACCTACAATATGTTTGAAATTTGTTGTTAGTAGTAGATTTTATGGATTTTTTTCTTCCTACGAAAGAAAAATAATAAATTCAAATATTATTTCCATTTGTTTGGGAATAGTTTTGATTTTGTGTTTCATCTGTTCTGATTCTGCTTCTTCTTCTTTTTATTTTGTTGAAATCATTATTTAGATTATAATGTTGTAAACTTTTTTGTTGTTTTCTTTATATTTTTTGTTGGTTGTAGATGTGTGAGTGAGTTAGTTGTTTATGTGGACCACTGAGTTGTAGAGAGTGAGAGAATTTCTTTTTCCTTTCATACGTTTTGTAACGGTGTTTATTGTTGCTGGATGCTGGAGAGATAAAGTTCCATCGGAAAATTACAGCGAGAACATCAGAGAGAGAGAGAGCGCGCGACAAATTCAAAGAGAGATATACAAAAAACACTTTTTCACACGCGTATATTCCAAAGAGCGAGAGAGAGTGAAAAATATATATGTATGTAATGGGGAGAGTTACGCACACAAATAAATTTGCATTCTTTTTTGACAATATTTTTCCAGTTGGGACTAAATGGTTTTATTTTTTTTTTTATTTTTTTTCCTTTTCAAAAAATTAGATTTAAGTAATATTTAATTGGGAATTTTTATTTATTTTTTTTATAATTTTCCGTAATTTATCTTTCAATCTTTGGTTCGGTATGCTTTGAAAATGTTGCTCATCCGTTTAATTTCCTTCTTTTTTATTATTTTTCGTAGTATATAGAGTGGTAGAGTAGAGTTGTCTTGTTGTGTGATATGTCAAGGTTAAGTAGCAGCAGCAGCATCAGCCAACGAAAGTGTTTTATTTTTTATTTATTTTTTTTTATTGTTATAAAAAAACAATCAAAGAAATAACACTGCATATATATTTATAAAAAAAAAATATTGGGTGCTCACTTTATTCTTGGAAATTTTTGGGTTTAATTTATTTTAAATTATTTTTTTTTCTCCAGAAAAAAAGGGGATTATTTTTTTTTTTGTTAAAAATTTATGGATATTTGAAAATTGTGTACTTTTTTATGTTGAAAAATTTTATATTTGTTTTATAAAATTTTGTAGATATTTTTCAGAACATTACTTTTTTTGTTTTGAAACATTCACTTCACTTTTTCAATTACTTTTCATTCACCAATTTTTTAAAATTTTGTTTTTTTAATTGATATTTTATTTAACAAATTTTTCTCATATTTATTATTGTATTTTCTTTTATAAATTTCATATCGCTTCTAGTTTAATTTTTTTTTCAAACTTTCATAAATATTCTTTTATTTTTTATTTCATTCAAATTTTATTTTTTTGAGAACCGTTCTCACACACTAAACAAAAAGAAACGGCATCCATCCGCTGAACGTGCCATTACAGTTTAACGTTATTCACATTACTTTTGTTCGTAAAATTTTACGTTAAACACACATTCCGCTTTTTTTTCCGTCGAGGCTCTTGAAAGAAGCACCAAACAACAGAGGCAAGCAAACAGGCAAAGAAGCAAAAGTAGCAGCAGCCAACCAACCAGCTGACAGACAGAGCCACATCGTGTTGATGACGATGATGATGATGTTTGTTGGGGCCGATAATGATGTTGTGGATGCTGTTGATACAACCGAACAACGACCAACCGCGGGGTGTGTGTGTGTCTGGTAGGGAGAGGGGAAATATCTAAAGAAAAACAACGGAACAAGCATCATATTGTGTTCCACCATACATTCGTGTTTTGTTGGGCGCTCTTTTTTGGCCCACTTTGTTTCATTTCCATGGTATTCCTTTGGCAAGCACAACAACAATGTGAGGAGGAAAATTTACGCACTGTCAAGTGTAGGCCACGTTGCCACATGGAGGGAAAAGTTTTTTTTGGGCCAAAAATGCGCTCTTTTGAAAATAAATATAAAATCCATATCAAAAGTTATTCTGTGAACAGAAGTTATGATTAAAAAGAACAGACGGAAAAGTTCTCAAAATATTTGTCAGAGAAAAAAAAAACAACGAATTAGTTTTCTATTAGCAAAAATATTCTGAGGATACTCCACAAAAGGAGTATCTCCAGACGAGTTCTATAAATAAAAATATATGCCAATTTGGCTTATACGAAATTTTTTATGTTTTTTTGTAAAGAAAACTGTTACAATTAAATTTTAAAAAAATAATTATTATCAGAAAATTCATAGAACACGTTTTTACATATTAGTTTGATGAAAAAGAAATCCATTATTTGTTCGGCAGATGTCTGTATTGGTCGATTTTTCGTAAAGTATCGATCATACAATTTCGGATTTATGCTCGTTGGAAGGGTGACATTTCGCAGTAAAAACATATTTGGTGTATTCAGTTGTGAGTTACAGGGTGTTAAAAATGGAAGTAAACAAAGAGAAAATTCGGTACATTTTACAGTTTTTCCTTGATAAACGCGAAAATGCAAGCCAAGCGGCTAAAATTGTGAATGTTGTTTATGGTTCCGATACTGTAAAAGCCTATTATGTGCAATTTTGGTTTCGTAGATTCCGCTCAGAAATTTTTGATGTTAATGATGCACAGTTCGGCCGGTAGTCGAAAATTTCGATAAAATCGGAGAACTGATCAAAGTTGACCGGCATGTTAGCAGTTGTAACATCGCCCAGGACCTAAAATCGGCAATAAAACTGTTTAAACCATTTACAATTGACCAAAAAAGGCCAGAATTGGCAAACAGGAGAGGTGTCGTGCTCCGTCAAGACGCCACTCATCTACAGTGACTCCCCAGAAACTTCTGGAGCTTGGTTGGGAACTTTTAATGCATCTGCCATACAGTCCGGACTTGGCACGAAACGATTATCATTTTGTTCTTACATTGCAAAGTTTCTTTAATGAGAAAAAAATGGTATCTAGGGAGGATTGTGAAAATCGATTACTAGAGTTTTCTTTTTTCCAAAAAGAGATCAGGACTTCTATGAGAGAGTCATTATGAAGTAACCACTAAAATGACAACAAAACGTTGCATATTTGGCTCAAATCCGAAGGATTTTAAATAAAGTCCTATATTCCCATAATGAATTTCTTTTTCCCCAAACTAATATCTTCCAATTTTATCTTAATAAGATTCAATTTTATTTTTTTTATTAGATTTTACTTTTTACTATCCGCAATAATTTTTAAATTTATGAACGGTGGTCGCAAAATTGTGAACAGAGAATATATCACGGCTTCGATTGGTGATATAACCGTTAAAATATCATCCGGCACTAGGAACACATATTTTTTTGCAACAAAATCGTATTTATGGGTATTGAATACAAGATTTTTGAGGAATATGTTAAAATTACTAATAATTGTCACCTTCATTGTAATAACCAGTTGCATCTGTTTAATTGTCCGTAATTTCATGTTAATATTTTGACACATGTCAGTGTTACATAACATTTTTCAAATATAAATTATATTCACAAAAATATGAAATTTTGACCTCATGTCATTTGTTAACAGTGGCCCACAGTGATATAAAAGTGTTCTTGTGTAAAGCTCAAAGTCTCCAGATTTCACTCTACCAGAAATAAGCTTTTTGCAAAAAAAAGAGATGGAACTCTTTCAGGAAATTTCTGTAAATTCAAATGACACTAACTTTTTTAAGACCCTTCTAATCTATAGGTAGACCCTCCTGAGTTATATTATAGATAAATAACATTTCATATTTGTTCCCCTAGAAGGTCATGCCAAATGTCCTTAAAAACCCTAAAGTTCTTAAAAAAGTGATAACCCTACAGTGGTCTCGAAGACGTTCCTTTGGAAATTTTCTATCTATTCAAATGGCCTCTGAGGATGGTAGGACTTTCTAACAGAGGCCCAACAAATTCCACACTTGGTCCGCAGTCTTAACAATGAGGAAGGCTCTAATGGAAAATGGAAATATAATTTGAAATAACTTAAATGCTTCCTGAAAACATCAAACATCGATTTTTTTTATAGACAATCCCTCTTAGGATATATTATATACATCTTGAACATCTTCTATTCATATAAGTTCGAGTTTTTAGCATCCTGAACATCTTCTATTAATATAATTTTTACCGATCACCCAACGTTCTTTTAAAAAAATTAAAATTTTCTAGTGGTTCCGAAGTCGTCCTTCTGGAATATGTTAATAAATTCAAATGAATAGAAGACCCTTCAAAAAGATCCTATAAATGTGTTCCAGAAATAAAATATCATACATATATTCTCTATAGCTTGGTTCTGTACAAGTTTTCAATATATAAATAAGTTTTAGTTTTTCTATATTTGACGGTTACATTTGTTTTTAAGATCACCTCGAATTCATCTAAAAACAATTTCCATGAGTCAATTTCCATGAGTTTTTTTAATCTATAGAGGTATTCTATAGATTAAAAAAACTCTCTAGATTTGGTCCTCTTTTGAATGTGACAAAAGTTCTAGTATTCTGCCAAGAGTTTTTTTTCTATCAAAACACCCTCCAGGGGTCAGACCACCTGAGGTCAGATTTTATAGAGACACTCAAATAGCAACAGAACGTTTAACGATCTCAACTCTACTCAAAACACCAATATTGTATTATTTGTACTAAATTTTGTACCATTTACAATTATTCGTATTATTTTTGTACGAATTATCGAAACCACATCCTCGTCTGAACTTCACAACAATTTTAAAGATTCTTTATGTATATTAAAATTGTAGCTCTGTTTGCCCACTCAATACCTTTGGTAGTAAATTTGGTAAATAGTTGTACTTATTGCACAGCTGCAAAACGAATTTCCCAAAAAAAAACTGTTCTTTTTACCCACATTTATCTACAAACATGTATCGCTATGAGAAAATGCAATATTTCTCTCATTTCTCTATTTGTTCACCAAATCGATTAAATTAGGTGCGAATTATAACTTTTCGGACGAGATTTTAAAACAAATTTTGGTACGCATTTATTCACTTCTACCCCCACCCACAAAGATAGTGTTTATCCAGTCGATTTATAAAACATGGTAAGCACCTGTTTCTAAAAACCTAAGCAATTGTACAATAAAATAAATGTAACATCAACACATACCTTAGAATAAAGTACAATTTTACCATCGGTACCTTTTTAGTACCATCAAGTTACAAATGTCAAAGAGACCGAATGTTTTTTTACCTAAGGCAAATCCACATACGGAAATTCTAAGCTCGTCTTAATCGTCAATTTCAATATTTAAGTACTTTCCTTATTAGTTGGTGCGATTTTACAAAAATTAG